>NW_017536697.1:184887-230635 GCF_001853355.1 Bactrocera latifrons | reverse complement strand
AAAAAAAAAAAAAAAAACAGCAAAACTATTTTTATAAAATATTTGTTTATGCAATTTAATTTTATAGTTTATTAATCATATTTGTAAATAATGCGAAAAACTAGTCCCTTTTTTTGAAATTAAGTAACTAATGTTAAAGAAAATAAAAAGGCAATCTCTGTTGCGTCTTTTTAATGAGCCATAAACCATAAATAAGTTTATGTATGATCTTCGTATGGTTCATTTATCATTAAGGTTGTAAGTTGCCATACGACACTTTCTTATACTCTCCATATTCTTTTGTCAACTCAATTCAATTTTCAAGCATCTGCTTTACCTTCTTTATATCTGATGACTATTAATTACACACATGCCACCTGTCACCTATTCAAGTGTGTTATTTTTATGAGAGAGAATAACATCATACATACAATATCAGATACATATTTGAACATGAATCCTCTTGGCCTGCATATGAATATGTATTATAAGATGAAATACTTATTATGAACATATTGATCCTATTATATTCTCTCAAGAATATTCATATTGTCTTCATAAATTAAAAGATCAATTCTTAATTTAATCTGATTACGCACTTATCAGGTTTGCCTACCATTGAAATTAAATCAACAAACTAGATATCAATAGTATATTTGAGATATTTGTGTATAAGCCACATTATTAAGTTCCTTTGGGTAGAATATTTATTACATACTATTAAAATATTTGCTTTTGTGTTATTTTGGGCATCATCCTCTTTTGAGCTGATTTTGGACCATACCATTCCTGGCCCATATTTTTGTTGATGGTTAATTGTAATATATGAAGCTCTAAAAACATCAAAAGGAAAATTGAATAATTCATCTATTTATTCTTATGTGTATATGTACCATTATATATATTATTTTAGGGCTTTTATTAAATTTAATTTTCTCAGAAAATATTTCCTTTTGTGAGTTTAAGATATATTTTCATTGGAACTCATAATATTCTGTCGAACACAAAAATATTGTCCGAAATTGCATGTGTGGTATGAAACTTCTATATTCGTTAATAAAGATGCCTCCACATATTCGAAGTAAAATCAAAACTGTTTACATGGTTTAGTTGGAAAATGTTTTCAATAAATATTTCCTTAACAAATTTTCATGTATATGTACCATGTACATATAAGTTTTATTTCATAAGAATTAATATATCGAATGAGACAAAAGCATTGTAAATATATTACATATACCGATTATTAAAAGAAGCACATTTAAATGCATGCTTGCACAATGTGGGAGCAGATATTAAAGAAACTGTGCTTGTCAGTCTACTTTTTGCAATATAAATAATTTTATATATTTCCGAAAATATTCGCCGGCATTCGGAATTACAATATTAAGTAATTACCACCGAAAATTTTAACTTTGGTAGCTGTTTGTCAGAAATGTTGTGGCTGTTGAAATTAGAATTAAACTGTATTAACAAGATTTAATATAAAAACTTTGCTTCCGGAACACACTGGATGAAACCATTTAGTTGGTAATAACATAAAAAGCCTTTACTTTTAAAAACTATTATTCGAAAGTTTGCACATACTCGTATATACATTATTTATTTAAAGAAAAAACACAAAAACTTCAATTTATAAGGGAATGTTTATTATCTTTCGAAACAACATTATTTGGTATTTATTTTTAGAAGATTATCTCTTTCAAATGTTGGCTGCGACTACGTCTTAGATGATTCATGCGTTGAGTCGAGTTTTCGATGGCTCTTTCAAACATTTCGCCTGTTAACGCGAATGACACCTATGATGTTTTGCTTTAAGTCCTGAATCGAATCGGGATTCGTTCCCACAGGAAGGAGTTTAACGGTGTGATATCTCACGATCTCGGGCATCAATTTCAGGTACCATTTTTGAAGAAATATAGACAGGTGATTCCACCGGCCCATAAACCACACTAAACCGCTTTTATTTCTTTATGAAATGGTAGCTCTTGAATCTCTTCAGGTTGAAATTTTACTTTTTCGCTGAACAAAATTTGGTTCAAAAAAATAAATTATTTTTTCAAAGTGATACATTTACTTGCTTTATGCAAATATCATGAAGTCATGGATACAGAAATATGATTTTGGCAATGTTTGAATCGAAAATTAAAAGTATTTACATTGAATCCATATTTTGAAAAGAAAACTTCAGTGGGCGTTTGCAAAAAACAATAAATTTGGGAAATAATGGACACCCTAATATACATAAATTTGCACTTAATTTTGTACGTACGGGTATATTTATTTGATTTTGTGCTCCCAGTGGTATAAATTCATTTTTATTCTTGTCTGTTTGTGCAGCTTTATCATACTCTTCCTAATTCTTTGGTGAAAGTAATTATACTCGTAAATAAGCGAAGTGTCGCAAACTTGTAAAAGGACATCGACTATATGCACACAATATATGTATGTTCGCTCTTGTGTGGCTACGTATGACATACCCGCTAGTAATTTTATTTTTCTTAAAATAAAAATTTAATGTTAGGGAAATACTATTTCTTTTAATTTAATAATCATAACATTAAAAAAAAGTAGTTCAGTACAAGTAATGAAAAGCGTTCTTTTGTTTAAAATAAAATACAATTTTTTGTATGATGGTATTTTCGAATGAAAAAATTTAAAAAGTTTTGAGTTAAGATAAACAATCCAAATAATTATATGTGATTAAGGAATATCAAAAGCTTTATTATTTTAATCTTTCAACTTGAAAAAGCTTTACATAAAATAACTAAGTTTCAAATTTCCTGCTGGGCATTCATATGAGTTAGAAATTGTGTTCGTTTTGAAACTAGTGCGCAGACGGATATGTATGTGTGGATATATGTATGTGTGTATGCATGTATAATATGTGAACTGTACTTTTGTAACAGCTGCCATAAACATGTGTCACCAAAATGAAACCATTCAACATTGTTGTGGTTTTTCGCTGACGTTGACAATATCTCACGATTTAGTGCAATTTTATGGTGCAAAAGCAACAAATATAACGAGCTTAAACAGCAATGGTGTTGCATTGTTTGAAAAACTGTGTTATTTGCAGTGAGACATTTTTTTGAATTTCCTTTCACTGGTAAACTATCTCATGTGGTACGTTTTCCGCTCTTTTGTAATGCTTTAGCTTTCATGTCACGTTACTAAGCGGTGTTGCTGCAAATTTTATGTTTAGCCAGTGAAAGTTTCACAACTAGTTTTTGGCTTAGTGCATTAGAGAATTTGTGAATTTGTACATTGTTAGTATTGGTGCGAAAGAGGTGTGTGTCAGATTTCATTTGAGTTGCTGAGTTCCTCTTTATATATATTAAAAAAGTGCAAAAGTTATTAGTTCTAAGAAAATAAGAGATATGATGGTGAAATATGATCATACGTGTGTAGATGAATTGGAATATAAATGCGATCCATTACATTGTAAGAATATGTCTCACATCTCTTTAAATTCGCTTTGTGCAAAATTTAGTAGGCGGTGTAACCTACTTCTTGCCTCTCTAATTACTTTATACTTATAACTTCGATCACAGTTCAGTCCAACAACTTTAAGTTAGCTTCGATTGGCAATAATAAATTAATTATATCAGTATAGAAATTCAGTCGTATTAGTTTAAAGGTATGATTGGATGAGAAATACATACTTGTTACTCTAATTAATAGAGTCGTTTCTATATCAGATTAATAATTAGATATGAGACCTTGTTACTCTTTTCCAAATTTCAAGAAAAGGGTAGCAATCAGCTTTCCGAATGATGACCAGCGAACGTTATTGCTTTTCTCAAGAAAAATCCACCGATATGACTACTGGATAGTAGTTGCCTACAAAAATATTCTATACAAGTATGAGAGTGAATTTATCCTGATATGGAGACGTCATACTGGTGAACGTAAGAATTAATTGAATCACCCTCGAATATTATTGAAAAAAACGTTTGAATATTTTTTAAAAAATCGAAGTAATCGGTTGTATGCGAGAATCGAGATATGTGAAGTAGTTGTCCGATCTGGTCGATTCCGAAAAATTATCAATAGCAAATCAAAATACTCCTACCCTAAAAAAATCCGTCTCAAAAACCGCTGGCTCGGAACCGGTTTTAGACACATAGTCCCTTAGGCAAAGTTGTTCGTAATGTTCCGTAGAACATTTCTTGCATTCGCAATTTTTCCCTTTATTGTGTCCCATTAAATCAACGCGCTCTAATGTATACACTGTAAACCACGTGCCTGCAGCTGTATATGTTTGGTTCGTTAAACTTTGTATTTGCGTAGTCAAATGCCTTAAATTTTTATACTACCATTGCTTTCAGCTGCAACTGGTGTTTTCAGTAATTAAACCCACTCATCTAGTTAGCTAGATACCAATGCGTATAGTGACAGAATCAATGCATAATTAAATATCTGTGGTTGTTATTTTCTGGTATGAGCGATTTTCTGCTGACATGCATGATGTCGCCATTTCATTGAATAAGTCTCTCCATTTTGTGAAGTGGCGACTGTAAATTCATGCCCAGATTAGCCAGAATAAATTTTCATTTAATTAGCAAAACTCATTTGACATATTTTCTATTTTCATTTTTACGCGTGTTAATATTTTCACCTAGTCACATGAATGTGCAAACATATCAGCAACAGCTTCATTAACATGAAACAACATGACTTGGTAAACAGCAAAGGTGGCCGTTATTCGTGTCAAAGAATGTAACGAACCACAGAAGCCGGTCGAAAGTGACACTTGTTCGGTTTTGTTTGGGGTAATTTTTATTAAATGATAAAAATGGCTGATGAGTGTAAAATTAAAAAAAAAAAAAAATTATGTGTAAATAAAAACAAATAACAGTGGGGGTAAATATTATTAGAACGTTTAGACATATGCACATAAGTATGTACTTCAGTTTAAATGTTTTAAACGGTCAAAATATGATGGTAAAAAATCGAATACGAAGATGATATTTAGCAAAAATCCACAAATAAAAATTTTGCGTAATGTTACCGCCCACAAGAAGCAGAAAAAGGTAGGTAGAAAGCATTCACATGTACACAAATAAACTTAATAAAAGTAAGTGGCAAAGCGTTTACTGCCTAGTGAATGAATGTAATGCTTTTCATTCCCCTATTGTGGAAGTAAGATATCAGAAATATATACGAACGAACCGAAGTGGATAAATTCACAAAAGGTACCCACTATGCTAACAACTGTGAAACTGTCAAGTGAATGCATTCTCCAAAGTTGTTGAAAGGCAGTTCGAAGATATAGAGGACACATAAAGGCAGGTGTCAAGTGCAAGTGATGTTCTAATGATGAAAGTAAATTGCATTTTTCTATTTATGCAAGCACATAAGTCTTCATCCATATAATAGTGACTGTCACTCAGTCCAGTATTTTCTATTAATACAGTCTCATAGTCAAATATTTTTTTTCCGTTACGGAGGTTTTCGGTAAATTCAGGTTACTCATACGCAGTGAAGGAGAAAAGGAAAACGTTTAACTCAAAATTTGTTTGGCCTTTTTAGAGAATTGACTATGGACTATTAGTGTGAGGTTTTCATTATGTCACCCTCCACTGCATTAATTTCGGGAAATTGCCGATTTACACCTTTACCTTCTATCGTTACCAACGGACAACATTAATCCGATTTTGCCATAATTGTGGTTAGGCCGAGTGCTTTAGTATACTTTGGCGTCCATCAGTTTATAGAATCTGGCAGCACTAATAAGAAAAGCCCAGATTTTTTGCAGGTATACATCGGCATTCAAAAATATAATTTGTATCTGTGCCTTCGTTAGGTGCCCTGTGGCGATTCATTAAGGGCGCCTTTTTGTGTTGGCGTACAGGACATATGGTCTTAAGCATGTTCATTAGTATATTGGGAGAGCGTTGGTCGGAACGGCTGGTTTTCACATTGTAACGGAAAATATATACATATACATATATGTATGTGGTTGTCTGAAATTAATAACTTTGATATTTATGAACAGTTTTTCAAAACTACAATGATTTGATTTTCAAGTATAAGAAATAAAAAAAAAAAAAAACAAATTTATTAAGTTGTTACTTGGGTTTCGGTTAAAAACCAGCTTTTTTAAAATTATTTTTCTCATATAAAAATGAAATATTTTATTAAAATTTTTTATTGGTACAAATTTACTATATTATCAAAGAAGTTCTGAAACTTTTGAAAAATATATTTTAAACTCGGTTATTGTGACGGTGACGGAAAAAATATGCACCCGCTTTGGCAGCATAACTTCTTTTATGATCATCTCGGGTCGGCTCGGGTTTAGAGCTTCAAAAATCGATTTTTGTTTGCTTAAATCTCTTTAAAAATAATCTAAGAACATGTCCCCAAAGTTATAGATGGGAATTCGAAATATTTTCAAAGCTAAAAGGGAAATAGTGAGCGTCTAACAGATATATTAGCGCTTGGGCAGAACTCGAAAACTTTGACGCGCGATTTCTCGGTTTTTCATTTTTACGATTATTCTTAATTGGATAGAAAAAAACTAAACATCGTATAGATTTGAGGCAAAGTTTATTATTTTTGGAACTAAAGAAAACTAAGAAAGACTAAGTCAAGTTTGAACATAGTTTTCAGCAACATTAAGTAAATTTTTCTTGGTTAAATTATAATATATACACTTTTCTTTGGAAGTTTTTAGGTTAAGCAAAAAACAAATTATTAAAAAAATAAGAATCTTTTTGAATTTTTTGTTTTCGATAGAAACTGCAACCTGCATCCTGTCCCCCTTCCGATAAATGCAGAATATTAAAGATTTCGTATCCAAAAAATTTCGCTTTAATTAACTATTTATTTCCCTCCCAAAAAAATTCTAAAAAAAATCCATTTTTTAAGCCTATAAAGTAGGCTCCCCTATTAACTTAGAACTTGGACAAAGGAAAAAAGAAAATTGAAAATTGAATTTATGGAAGCATTTTTTACGAAAAAGTTAAAATTTCAGTGAAGTTTTTTTTTCAAATAGTTGTAATCGAAAAAAATCCTTCGTCCAAGTCTTTACGAATTGTATCCAAAGTCTTGTGTAAAATTTCATGAATAGTTGTGCAATTCCCGAAAAAAAAAAATTTGGCAATCGACATAAAAAATACTGTTTTGAGAAAAACATGTTTAAAGACGACGCACTTAGTCTAGCTAGCCTCGAGCGCACAAGACTTTTTCTCCGAAACTATTATGAATCAACTCATTATTCTAGAAATGTTGTTAACTATAATAAGATAATAAAAATAAATAAATTTTTTGGAGTCCATGAACCCATGTAGCCTCTTAAAAAATGTTATCTGCACAAAATATCTATTGTGAATCTTAAATTTCTCTATTAATTATGGAAAGGTTTATCATTGACCTTTCACCAAAAGTGAATTGAAAGAAATTAGGTAAGAGAACCTGCTAATAGTCTTTTGTTTGTCCTCTGGGCGGTTATACTAGTTGTTGGTTCTGAAAACTGATTGAAAAACTCTTAAAGACTTCCTTTCGGCTTAGTAAATCCGTAAGTGTACGGGCAATACTATGTTTAGAGATAAATTTCCAAAGTGCAGTTATAAGGATATGCATAATATGTACCCATGCAAACAAAGTATCTACAAATGTATTCACTTACACGATGCACTCACACTTATATTCACATAAATACACGTGTGTGCTCTCAGTATACTGAAGTGTACATAATTGCCTGCTTTTTTTTGTAATGTTAACCGAAATGAGTCATGAAAATGAGTTGACATCAGAAAGTAATGAAAATGTTTGATGTGCGTTGGAGCGGTGTACATATACGTATGTATATATATACACATTGATGTACTATACAAGTAAAAAACGTGAACATACGTATTGCTGTTGTTTCCTCTGTTTCGTTTCCAAGCGCGTGTTGACTTTACTTTGCGCGTGTTTTATACTTTATTACAAGCTACATAACCCTGCAACGGCGTAAACGAACTGTAAACACTTTTTGAACTTTATTGTTAGCCTATACATATGTATATACAACCTACATCTGCACGTACTTGCGATTTTATGTTTACCTTTGATGGAAGTGTTGACGCTTTTGTTGGTTGATACATATTTTATGATATCCACATCAAGTGGAGAGTACTGCAACAAAGTTAGGCCTCAACATGGCGTGTATATTTATGTATTATTTATCAAGCCGGTGAGAGTAATTGCGATATAAATAGGTACTTATTAAACTGCTTTAAGTTCAGTTAATCGAGGAAGAAGTGATTTGAGTGAAAAATGAAAATTAATATTGAAAATATTTATTGAATATATTGAATTATTTTTACGCAAATTAAGGTTAAAATATTATATGATCTATAATTATTTAATACTCAATCTTTATTCTATTTAATTGTAAATGTTTGGCTTGCGTTTAAGTTAGTGAGTGAGGGTGTTTATTGTGCCTTTGCTTGTATTTGTAATTTATAAATTTAATTGAATATGTCAATGCCGTCGACTGCGGTATTCGCCATTCGTCAATTGGCACAGGACCATAAATCTTCCGCAGAACCTTTCTCCCGAAATTTCGTAACGTCGACTCATCAGATGTTGCCATCGTCCGTGGTTCCAATATAGACGAAATTATCTACGACTTCGAAGTTAAGACTGTCAACAGATATATCGTCTTGCCTTCATTCACTACCAAATCCAAAACCTGGAGTAAGCAGAACTAAAATTACTTAGTTTACGCTCCAAGGAAAGGAAACTTTATTCGGTCTTTAAAAAAAGAAAAGAAATAATACAGGAAAATGCGTCTTTCGCTCTTTGTTTTTCAGTCCAAATGCGTAAAGTAATAGAGGTATAATGCTTTCATATCCTTCCTTTTGCCAGAGCATAACTATGTGATAACACTAAATGCGCTCCCAGCAACTGAGATGTGAAATTTTACCACTCGGTTAGATCAACAAGCTCGTCATACTGACAGTGTCCTACCAAATTACATTGCATTTGCCTAGCATATTCTCCCATAGTCTCATTTTTTGCATACCATTCCCTTTTATTGCATAAGTCTATGTTCTAGATTACCATAGTAATTTGTCAGCGATAAAGCAAAAAAGTAAAAAGCGCTTAAAAATAGATTGGTGTTGGGAGAATTGGCAACAAACGAGAACTTCGAAAAAAAAAACGAATACAGCAATCAGAATTGGCAAAAAGTTGTATGTATCACCAAAGCTTATGTTATGTGGCAGCTTGGCGATTTATCAAAAAACAAAAAAATATACAAAAAATACTTACGTACACGTTATATGCATATGATGGCCCTTGCTTGCAGTACGACGTATGCGAAATTCATGGTTGTTTAGTTTTAAATACGAAAAAAACTGTGAATCCCTATAGGCAATGTGTTGACCTTACTTTTTCCAAGGTCTCTAAATCTTTAAGCAATGATTTTTTTCTAGTTCTGATTATAATCACAAGACAATTTCACTAAAACTAAACAGTAAAAATTTAAGGAGATTATAATGAATACTAAATTTGTTAAAAATACCATAAATAAGGCTAATATATTTTCATACAGCAATCGTTATAACTAAACCCGTGGTCGGCATTTCTTAGTACAATTGTGCTGCCTCACTACAACATTAATATGTTTATGGGAATAAAGTTTAATCCTCATAATCTTGCTGTCTAAAAACTTTTACCATCCGCGGCTTTTGGGCTTTGTCAGGAAAACTTTTCATTCACATAAAATATCTTTTAAACTTATTGTTTATGTGTTCTAATTACCACTTAAATACCCTTAAGAGTTTACAAAGAATTTATTGTTTGTTGATTGTTTTTTGAGCTCTCAGAGTGTTAAATGTGGCCAAGTGTCAATAAGCTGTAATACTAATTCGTCTGAGCTTACGGTATCAAAGTTTGCTACGGAGGTCGGATTGATTTACAACGAGCCAAAAAAACGGAAAAAATCGCATAAGTGGTAAATGTTGTACAGATCATTTTAAACAACTTTGCCTACTGCCTTAGTTAATCACTGACCCTTCCCTTCGCCCTTCTCCTTTGAACACATTGCAGCAATGTTGCTGTTTGGTGTAAATATAAAAAAAAAATAATTAGATTTTTCGCGTGGAATCGAGTTAGTTCTCTTTGCGAGATTGCCCTTTTAAATGCGGAGTTGACAGTCTTGATATTTTGTAGTAATAAAAAAAAGCTTTAATATAATTGAAATATTCTTAAGCTAACTCAAAATTACGGCCAAATATAATATTTTATAAATACGTAGACTATTTATAATAATTCAATTTTAGTTTTGATGTATTACAATATGAAAAATTATAACTGAGAAGCTAGAAGTGTGCAAATCCATTTATACAAATTGAGTTATAGTAACATTACTCAAATTATTCAAAGGCATTTAAGTCTCCTCCATTGTGCGGACTAACGGAAGCCCAATCTATCTATAAAGCCCTCACTTTTATCATTATGAATGCTGACGCTTCGCTAACAGGTTTCCATTTCTCAGTAGACTGATATATGAGTGTCTTTAATTACCGACCGTTAAACTATCTCCGAGTGTAATTTTTAGTTTTACTCTTGTATTTCAACAATGAGGGCAATAAATAATATAATATAATTTCAGAGTCTTCCATCGGTATATGTCGAACAAAGTAGCTTCTAACGCACCCATGTCCACTAAGTTTTTGGGTCAGGTGGAAATCTTGGTCCTCATGTCGTCTGTCTATGCATGAGTGGATATTCCGATAAGTCTGTGGGTACAGCGTCTTTTGTATGCGAAATCCCAACGCTGTTGCCACATTTTGGTGCTCTTATTTCTCTCCTCTGTCTTTGTCGATACTCTTTTAGGCTGATTTAACGCTCGATTTTGCCTTCCGGGATGTCAATACTGGCTAATACCTTACTACCGTCGCTTGATATAGTCTGGAAAGGCTCTGTACTGCAATTATTTGTTTAGTACTCGCTTTTATATCCGTTGGCCGTATCCATATTTGTACAATATTCCAAAGAAATTTAAATCGGCCAGATGAGACAACTATATCACAAATCTCCTATGCCACCGATTTTTTAGATTTTTTAACTTCATATTCAAAATCGTTGGCTTGAAACCGGTTTTAGACTCATAGCCTGTTAGGCAAAGTTGTTAAGAATGATCATTGGAACATTTTCCACATACGCGATTTTATAATAACAAAATCGACCCGCTGTAACGTACATACATAAGTATATGCCATAAAACCTGTCTATGCCCTTGGCCATATTTCACACTTGTGGCCGATTGCATATTCAAGGAAGGTTTTGTTTTCAATGATTGATTTCTAACATGTTTCCCTTTTCAGATAAAAACTTGTAATTTTAACGATTAACTATCGGTTTGCAGTTAAAAGAAGGCAAGTAAAAATATTACAGATATTCGCCTGTGTAATGCAACTATATTTTTGGATAACATTAAGACCAATTCTCTAAGAAAATATTTATATCTAAAACGTATTCTTTTAGCTCCTTCAAAAATATGTGCAACTGTAAAGAGCCATTTGAAAGTAGTTTATATATTTCTTGAGAGTTAACTCCATCAGTTCATTTCGATTGCCTGCTGAATATGCTTTCAGATGTATAAAATGCAGCTTTTATCTTTTGTAAAACAAATAGCAAATTACTTCAAGGTTGAAGCGAACAATCCTGTAAAGTATATTTACTTAATTTCCACTTGGCGTTAATTGTTATTTTGAATAACCCGCCCTAAAAAGTCAACCAGGATATTTCTGGCATCCTTCGGTTGCTGTTATAGTCATTTGCTCAGAAAATTGCTATTAATCCCTGTCTAGTTTTGTGGCTCATATTTATATGTACGGTTATCACTAACATTTAACATATATATATCATTATACCCTGAGCAGGGTATACATATTAAGTCTTCAAGAACATTTGTAACACCCAGAAAGAAGCGTCGGGACTAAAATATACATAAACGATCAGCTTGAAGAGCTCAGTTGACTTAGAGCTTTTTGTATATATGCGAACTAGTCTCAAAGAAGCTGCTTATTTGGAATAAGCACTATAAAATACAGATATAGTTGTCATACAAAATGAATGATTGGAATCAAGTTATTGTATGAAAAACTTTTTATTTCAGATTATATTACTGTATCATACAGCTGCCATTAGATAGATCACATTCTAAACTCATAATTAAGAGAATAGTTATGTTGATAAGTGCAAATTTAATTAAATCCCTATAATTTAATTGGCAACCTTCGCCATATTTCGTTCTAACCAATTACTTGTGTGTTTCCCTATACCACTATTGAAATTCATTTGCCATCCCAATAACTTTTATATAGCACATATCTGTACTTGCCAATAAACATCGCAAGGTTGTGCAAATTCTCAGAAAAATTATAAAACGAAAATACCAAGAAAAATTGTAGTAAGAAGTTTTGCTGCACATAACACCTACGGCTATTTGTCTCGTTTTCAATTTCCACTAACGATACAAGAATGGCAAAGGATACGTAGTGAGAAGAAAAAGTGGGCAATAAAACTTTTCTGGTTATAAAAGAAATTGCTTGAACAGAAGTGTGCGCACATGTGCGAGTGCGTGGTTGAAGGTTTGTTTTTGTTGACGTGTTATCAATTTGAATAAGCAACACGTGTTGATCTGAGCTGTTTGTAATCTAAGTTATATATTTAGGTTCACATATAATTCCCATTTATATTCACATTAATATATGCATATAGATATAATAGTCAATCGTTTAGATTACACATTAAAAGTGAAGCAAATGAAATATTCTATGTATTATACATTCCAATTAGTGATGGAAGGAAGTTTGCTGTATGTACTTAACTTACTTATCTACATAACACGGAAAATACTATAATTGCTCCACTGTATTACAAGAATTAGTGTACTACTTTACAGATTTCCTTAGTTTTTTTTTATAAATACTATGCTTTAATAACTTTATCACATTTATTATTCAGAAGTTTTGTGATTTTCTCCACACGGTTCTGTTGTTACTCAACTGTTAGTTAAACAACAAGCGGGCATGTTTTGCACACATGTTATCTAAACAGACATGTGTGTAGAAACAATACGCACTGCATTTTATTGTCTATTAGTTTCTGATAATGATCTATGTTCTTGAAGGCGAGTGGCTTGTTTGTTATTCGTTTACCGTTTTGTTTTGTGCTTCCTTCTAATTTATTTTATTCTCTTACTTGTATATTTTGCATGTCACCGGAAAAAGGAAGTTGAGCAGAGGATGTAACATGCCGAGATCGTGCGCATATAGAAAGCGAAAGCTTTGAGAAAAGTTACCAATACACTTGTGTATATATTATTATAGATTTACCTGCCTGGAACAGCCTTTCCGCAACTACGTATAACGCCAACGTAGTGCCACAACTCAATTTATTAAAGTGTGGCGAAACGGATGTATCGTTGAAAATAAATTAGCTTCTTTATATATATTAAATAAATAGTTGATAAAAATAAAGAGTGTGGATTGTACTTTTAAAAAGAAGCCACTTCAGTAAAAGAATCTAAAATACTAATGAATAATTTGACCTGAATCTTCCAATCAAAACCAAAAAATCAGACGAAATATAAATTAAAAATGCACCTTTCAATTTGATCACATGAATATAAGAGTACGTGATTGACTTTAAATTTGATTTTTCTCGAAGTGTGCCAACAAATTAAAAAGCTTTTAAAAAACATCCGTTTAGCTAACAAAAGACTGTATGTAGAAGTAAACGTATTTTGTTGTACGAAAGTTTTATGAAACTCAACCTTTAAGTATAAGGAATTTGTACCCAGCTCAACCAAACAGTTTACGTAGACTGTCTTTTATATTTCGATCAGAAAATAAAAACAATTATTAATCATAGAAAATGGTTTATGGTTTTTCAAAATATTCACCATTAAGATCTATATACTTTTACATGTGTTTGAACCAATTGGCGAAGCATTTTTGCCAATCTGATTGAAACGTCTCCAAAACGTGCGTTCTGAATCAATCGCCTCTTCCGGGGTCGGCAAACGTTGACGTCTTAGTTTATTTCTTACATACAGGAATAAAAGTGACTTCTTTTTAATCCCTTATGTAAGTAAGGATCATACGGTGGATGATTCATCAAATCGATTTTTTTATTGGCGGTTGATTTTCTTAAATTCTTCAAATACAACTGACAAAAACATGATTGGCACTACTCAGAACTTACTATGCTGTATTGTTCTAGTGATATGTTTGAACATGTCCAGTTTTTATAGCCGAACATTTTTTTGGAAGTGCCTCGTGCTCATTCAGCTCTTTTTGAATTCGGCTCATTTTGAAACGTTCATATAGTCGACTGCTATTCAGTTTCGAACTCATACGCGTAAATCCACTATTCATTAGCTATCATAGTTATAGACGTGTTCTGAATTACAGTTAACGATTAACTAATTTTGTGGAATCCAACGTGAAAAAAGTTTTCTACGATCAAATTTTCATGCAATATAGAATGTATGCTAGTTACACTAATATCTATAGTTGTTTCAATCTTCTGATAGGTCAGATAACTTTATTGCAATATAAGTTTACGCACAGCAACAATAGTTTACGTAACAACAACTGATTTTGGGCGATCTTCACGAAATTCGTTTGGTGTGATTTAAGACCTCGGTTGAATTTATCACACTTACCATCGATAAATAGCGCTCCTTGGTTAAGTAAGTCGCCAATAATTGTATTAAGTCCATTAATGCACTATTCCTGAAATAATTGGGATGTCTGAAGAACGCTCGTAAATTGTAAATAATGCGATTTTAGTATATTTTTTGGCCGAGATGAATATTTTAAATTTCTGCAAAAAACACAAATAGTGCTCGCATGTCAAAACGTTATAAGTATGTATGTAAAAATATCAGAGATTGTCACACTAGGGTTGCCAAATTCCCATATATGAAAGACAAGCTGCGTAATTGAACTTGTGAGAGAAGAACAATAAGCCACCACGTAAGTGTTGATGCCTAAGTTTATGTTTTAGAAAAGGTTGAAAGGTCAAGATGGTAGAACCACTTTCCGTGTCAAAGGTCGTTTTCTTGATGTATTGAACGATTTATTCTTCGAATATTGTTCATCAATTTATACAGATTTTCGTCATGGCTGGAAAACATGCAGAAGCATTCAATGCATATTCATGCATTTATAGAGTGATTAACATATATTTCTTATAAAATTGGAAACAATAAAACTGATGGAAATATACAAAGCGAAAAGCTAATAGGCAACAGATGGTTGAAGAATACTGGAAGAATAACTAAAAGAAAAAACATTAACTTCAGCTGCATTGAAGCTAATATACCCTTGACAGGTGCATTTATTTTAGTAACTTTGTGTTCAGTTAATACAGAAGCTATATGCTATAGTAATCTTCTGAACAATTTTTTCGGAGTAATCCATTTCGTGAAGATACCACGTCAAATGCGAAAGTTTTCCCTTGATTCCGATCGTCCGGTTTGTATGGCAGCTACATATATGCTATAGTGAGCCGATCTGAACAATTTCTTCTGATATTACATTATTTCTATGAGCAATAACGCATACCAAATTTCGTGAATATATCTTGTCAAATGCAAAAGTTTTCCATACAAGAACTTTTTTCTACTATGCTATAGTTAACCGATCTGAACAATTTCTTCGGAGATAACATTATTTTTTTAGAAAATAATCTGTGCCAACTTTGGTGAAGATACATTGCCAAATGTGAAAGTTTTCTATAGAAGAACTTGATTCCGATCGTTCAGTACTCGGAAAAATAGGTTCCTAGACACCTCTAAGAAGCCTCTTCAAGCATGAGTTCTTAATTGTAACGGGAAGGTCTTCCTTCTTACAATTTTCCATTTTTTCTTATCATCATATAAAAAAATTTATATCTCGCTTGCAACTATTTGAAAAAATGTTGTCCTTAGATTTTGTATGAAATTGAATGCTCTACAAAAGAGGTCACCTATGATTTTTTCGTAAACCCAACCATTTAAAAGATACTAACGGTTGAAGTTTGATTATTTTTGGGAAAAACTTTGATTTCTTATGAATTTTATAAATCAATGAAAAAGAATCATTATGAATGATGAAACTCGACTCAGCTCAACGTACTGACGCTGCCTTTTGGGTGTTACAAACTTCGTGACAAACTTAATATACCCTGTTATTATATTGGGTTAATAGGTGTATTAAATTTAAGATGCGATTTTCGATGTATATATTCAGTGCAGAGAACACTTATTGCTTCAACACTTTGCTGGAAATATTTGTAAATTATTGCTGAGCTTGCTTGTCGTTATTTGGAGACAGCAGTTGGCTGCATGTTTACGATATTTGGTTTCACTGGGGCGTATGAGTAAGATTTTTTTGTTACAAATAGTGATAGCTGAAGCTAAGTGGAGAAAAAAATATATAAGAACCAAATAAAACAATTTGAAACAGGTTTTACGAAACGGCAATTTTAGTTTAGGGAACAAGAAGTAATCACCCGGAGTTAAATCTGGAGAATACGGTAGTTGATAGATGGTATTCATTGGATTCTTGGCTTTAATTCAGTCACAATCGTACTTTTTACTTTTTCAAAAAAAAAAAAAAAAAAAAAAAAAAATTAATAACTTTATCGGTACGAGTTGAGCAAGAACGCGTTTAATACCCAAAATATGCACCAAAATCATTCGAACGGACAATAATTGCTGTCGATTTTCAAGCACAATATCCTTCACTTTTTTAATATTTTTATCATTTGAAGAGGTCGAAAGCTTTTGAGACAAATTCTTTGTTTGATAATTTTATTTTTATATTGTAAAAAACGCAACACCGGTTTAAGTAGCTGCTATGATATTTAGAACAGTTTACACAAAAGGCGTTATTCATTTATTCCTATTAATTTTAATGATTTATGATATTCTATGAATGGTGGCAAGAGTATATATAACGTACACAGCGCTGATATTAGTAAAGAAAACTTTTTATATTTGCTAATTATACTCAATGAACCATTATAGAAGTATAAATTTACTGTCAGTATTAATCAGGGTACGGGAAATTATGTTGAAGACGTAAATAGTTTTTCTAAAGGAAATCAATGCCAAATTGAAATTAATGAACATTTTAAAAAGTTTTGAGACAAATAGGCTTAATGCGATGTCTTGCTAATTTTCATACATTTTAATGCAACAAACGAATGTCAATAAAATGGCTTTCTGGCACCCTTACCATTCTTTATGAAAAATTACTAAAAATGGCTATACACATATATGTATATATATATACTATATAGATGTATATTGATGCTTGCTAAAACAAAAAATATACCGAACTGGCAATTCTACTTAATCCTAGTCAAATTTCTGTAATTTATGTGCGAAAGTTTCACAACACTTTTTGTTATCACTTACATACTTCTTCATTTATTTATAACACAATAGCTTAACACATAAAACCCTAATGCTCTTTACATTTACGTAGCGTATGTGCTTGATTGTGGAGACTGTCATAATGGCTTAGCTTCGTAAGTCTTTATAGAGTAAGGAAATGGATTGGTACAAATTTGTGCAGGTGTCTCCATATTTATGAGTGTATCTACCCAGCTGGAAGTTCGTTATTTAATAGGAATTTAATGAGAATCCAGAATTAATTTATGGAGCAGGTAAAAGTAACGACTTAACTTCTAAAGTTTATCCCAGAGGCTACACATTTCCCGACACAGGCATCTTTACATGACTTTGGTGATGACATTGTTTGGTGCCTCTTACTCACCATTCCATACAGCACGACGGGGCTGATGAGTGACTTGTAGAATTTGGTCTTTGTTCGTCTAGAGAGGACTTTACTTCTCAATAACCTACTCAGTCCGATGTAGCACCTGTTGCCAAGAGTTATTCTGCATTCATCGAAGCTGACGTAATTTTTTTTTGAAATGTATTTTACACCTGATTGACACCATATACGCTGACTTGTCTAAAATTTTCAAGAGTTATGCATTTTAATTTACTCTGGGTTACTTAGCCTCAATATATAATAAACAGTATAAAATAACATATAAGAAACAGTAAAAAATTGCAAAAATTTCCAAATTGTGACGCACCGCCGCTGTTTATCATCAAGTGATTTTTATTTACACAAATTATAGTAATCTGCAATATGGTCATAATCAGCACAGCGCTATATTTACCGATTTCCATTTCATTTGAATTTCAGTGCTTGGCTGCTGCTGTCATGAGCTTGTCGTTCGGTCAGCAAAGTGGTATGCTGTTGTTTGAATTTGATTTGATTTACCAGTTAGTTAAGTGCGCTTTTGGGTTGTTGTTTTGTGCTGTGTCACAGCAAATTGACAGCGATGTCTGCACGCGCAAAATTATCAACCTTTTTTCTGATTTATCTACATTCAATAATAGAAAGGCAAACAGCTTTTTTGATTAAGTGCTAATTGGTCGTCCTTCCTCAAATTCCTGTAGATTCCAATCTTTTGTTAACTAATTGCGGTTACGTAATTAGCTTGGACGCTTTACTGCAAGTCAGGAATACAAAATGAGTCTTCAACTGAAATAAAGAAATAAATTAAATATTTGAATTGATTGACTAATTTCTTTCTGAATGTAGTTTATCTCAATAATCCTTACTGCTTATATTTTAACACATTAGTTGACCCGAAAAGCGGCAAGGATATACATATGTACTTGAAAATATTGTCAAGATAAATTGGTGACCGAAAATGTGAAGATTTATGTAATCGAGGTGTGCTGATAAATGACTAATTTTTCTTGATTGACTGACTATGCAACACATTTGCTTTAATTTTTCCTTGCAACAGTCAGGTTACTTTTTTCTGCAACCTATTTTTCTTTCCTTAATACCTTTGAAGATTGTAACTTTTTAGTTGAATAGTTATTTATGAGGGGATTGATAATATTTTAGGAACTAAAACATATATGTACGTTATGCTAACTATTAAAAATGCAGTTATATGAAGGAAAAATATGTATTAGATTGAAAAACTTCTAAATATTTGTTCTCTTTGTTGCTTGCTTTCCTTCATTTGAGTACTTGCATTTTTGCACAATCCAACTGCTGTCACTTTTACTCAGAAAGCTGTCAGTTTTCATTATCTTCCAGTATGCTGAATATAATTATATTACAATTGTGAACATTTTGTGTTGCTTGACAGGTGAATAGCTTTGTCATATATAGGCGAACATGTGTCTATATAACTATTTCTCAATAACAATAAGTACGAACATTCCTTAGTGTGATAAGTATGCAACATTATTTTCATTACTTAAACATGCTTTTCTGAATGCATGAACATTAGTTGAATATCAGTAAATATGCATGTGAGAATTGTTAAGAAGTTTCTGCAGGAATAGTTTCATTTTTAACGTGCCACAAGAAATTTCGATCGTCATGTTGTTAAGGCTCTGCTTACTGTTTTCGCATTGCTTTTGTTTAAGGTACTAACGAAGCCTTTATATAAAATTGTATTGCTATCATTTTAGGCAACTCAAAAGTTTCAAACACATTTTTCTATATAGAAACACCTTTCTAACTGTATAACTTTTGCCTTAACTTGTTGTTGTTTCCAGTGCATACATATAGTCGGCGACATACCCAAAACAAAGGATTTTGACTATTTAGGGTAAAATTGATTTTATTCTCTTCTAAATGGAAATGTTTTCTTCATACCTTTTGTTAGTGTAACCGTTAGTGTGATAGTTTTTTTCCTGCAAAGTAAACACGACTTTTTGTCCATTTCATCGATTGGAAGTGAAGTTATTGCGTTTTAAGTGTCAGTATGTTTGTGTTATCGGTGCGACAATAAGCTTCGAACAAAGAGCCAACATTAAATTTTGTTTTAAAATTGGTAAAACTTTTATCGAAACGTTTCAATTGATGAAACAAGTTTATGACGATGATTGCCTATCCCGTAGCAGAGTGCACGAGTGGTTCAACGTTTTTAAAGTAGTCGTGAGGACATAAATGACGATCAACATGTGGGCCAATCAAAATCCATAATCACTGGAAATTCCATCGAAACTGTGTGTAAATTCATCAAAAATCAGCCGAAATCACCATTGAAATTCATGGAAATGCAATTGAACATCTCCAAAACATCGATTTATCGTAATTTGACCGAACATTTGGGCTTACGAAAGGTTGGATTCTGGCCAACAATTGCTCAGAATCCAACATTTGTATGATATCATTAACCGATTATTTGACCAAAAATCACATTTTAACCATAAACCACTCCCTGTATTCACCTGATATGGCACCGTGCGACTTCTTCCTTTTCGGAAAAAGGCATTTGACCTGGAAATAAAAGCGGTATGCAGACGTAGAGTTCATTCAAAAAGCTTGCACCGGCATACTGGCGGCGATACCGGCCAACGGGCTAAAACACTCGTTCGACATGCTTTTGGACTGTGCAAAAAGCTGTGTCGAAGCAGAAGGAGATTATTTTGAATAAAATAAATTGTTTTTGTCGAAAGAACCATTTGTTCTGTTTTTTTTAAGTCCTGTTCACTTTGGAACGCACCTTGTACTTTGTGAAATGTAAAAGACATTTTTATAATTCTTAAACTTTTGTGGTAGCTCTAAGATTACGAATTACAAATTTATAATGTGCCAAGCGAAGTATAAAGAAGTTAGCTAAGCTAACTATTTTTAAAATTTTCTTTTAGTGGAATGCAAACATTGCTTTGGAATTTTGAAAAACTTTTGTAACAGCTTAGTTTATCTTCCTTCAGAACTAAAAATATTTTCATCTTTATATATTTATTTATCAAAGGTGATTCAAGTAGAGGTACTTTTTTCAATAGACCACATTAATGTTATTTTTGTTCAATATTCTTTGTCATTTGATAATGGAAAGACCTACGTATGTACAACATTTATAAATAGTTCAACTTTATTACGAAAATTCGGGCGCATCGCTCAATTTATGTTCAACATAATCGGCTTACTCAGCGTACTATTCGCAACATCATTACCCATTTTTAGGCCCAGCATTAATTATTTTATAATAATAAAAAAGTAGGGAGCCTCGAAATAGATTACCTTCTATTATAAGAACAAAGATAATTCCATCGTGGAGACTTTTACCCTTACATTAAGCTAAGCACATATAAACCTAATGATCTTAAAACTTGGTTAGTGTGTATGTGCTTGATTGTGGTGTCTGCCTTAATGGCTTGTACTGAAGCCAAATACAACAGACACATGATATGTTATTTCCAAAATAGCAAATACTATAGCTGGCAATCGCATCTTTAGGTGTCTACACTTGTGTATATCTTTGATATCCTGCTCTATAGTTCGCCACTTCCGACAAGATGTTTGGACAAATGTAGGCGTATTACAGTCTCTGCAGTTTACCTGTTGCCATGACATTGGAACATGATGTGTTTGATATACTATATTTACGTAAACCCATAGCTATCCTCTTTGAGCATTTCCTCTTCATTATTCCTGCTCTATACATCCACGAGTATTATTGTGTTTGTGTGTTGCTGCGGACAGGCACTGGTTGTTTGGCTTTTGCGGTAATGCAATATACGCGAGGCACTCAACCGAAACTGTCTGCTATACACATCTAGATGTGTGTTGCTGCGGACAGGCACTGGTTGTTTGGCTTTTGCGGTAATGCAATATACGCGAGGCACTCAACCGAAATGTCCTGCCCACGGATGATAAGGATAAAGTGAGTGCCGTCCAATAAAATGCATTTGCAATGAAGTTGTATCCCGGCGGTGGTTATGTACGGGTGCATCTTTGCTATCGTGCGCTCGAACACAACCGTCGATTTAGTGAATATACCATATAAATTTAGCTCCAAACTGTAAGCATAAATTTCACAGTTGAGTATTCCATAACATTTATTCATGAAAAATGTGTTATTATGGTGACACAATAACGAAACATGTCAAGATTTTGTTGAATTAATTATTATTATTTCCAAAATTTCATTTATTTATTCATTCATATATGTACATATGTACAACAGAAAAGCCTCTGTAAGCTTAGTTGCCCACTTTTCGGAACCATAAATATCGGACCACTGAAGTATACAACTGCCAAAAAACTGAAGGACTTCAATCAAGCTGTGATGGTTGGTCCACCTTTTTGCTCTTTTTGGATCGATTTCTGTGTTTGGCTTAGTAAACGAATTTGTAACTTATTTCAAACCTGAACCGAATTGATTTCAAATTCCTTTAGGGGTGGGGGCTAGGGTTTTCAAGGTAAAAGACAAAATACTATTTTTGTGAATTTAGCACTCAAATTTGGATTGAGTAATTTTATTCGGACCTTTTGTACAGTATAGAGCACACTTTTGACAATGTAACTTAATTTTTTCATGCAGAAATATTGAGGTTTAAGCCGGTAACAGTGTTTTCGCCAGAACGTCTTGAGAAAAAAAGAATTAGCGGTGTTCACTATAACTTGGCCGAAAATTATCTGAAAACAAAAAATAAAAAAAAATTAGTTAAACTATAATCAAAACTTCCCCCCAACGTTCTCTGATAATTTTTTTTGCATCCAAAATTTTTTGGCGGCCATCTAAAGTGTAAACTAAAAATTCGGCCATTTTTTGGGTGGAAAACACCTTTAATGAAAAAAAAAAAAAATTATTCAATAAACTTTGGGGGGCGGTGTTTTGTTTGTTAAAAATGTGTTAAAAGTTTGAAATGAATCGATCAAGTAGTTTTGAAATGACAGTGAACACGGACTTTGAAAAAGTAGTTTTGAGAAAAACGCGTCTGCAGCTGCACTTCTATCCCGACTGCCCTTAGCTGTTAGAGTTAGAGCGTTAAAGGCCACTAGACTAATAAGACGACAACTCTAAGAATATTACTTTTATCGACTTAAAATTTTAAGGACATATTCTAGAAATGTTAAAAAATAAGATAAGGCAAAAAAAAATCGATTTTTCGAAAGTGTCTTTTAATTTGCCTCAGCAATTACCAGCTGTACAGTAACCAAACACAATGCTTTGATGCCTAAATATTTGATTTTTTTTTCATTTCATTAGCAATTATTCGCCATAGCCATTTACACTTCCGTTTCCAACATAGAAACTCTGGAAAAATAGTAATGAAGCTCTTGATTGACTTTGTGGTTAACTTGTGTTAATTAGTACTTCATTCAGCCAATTTAAAGACATATAACACTTAAAGGGTATGTACAAGTAACTTGTAGAAGAAGCATGCGTTTTTTGTACTATTTTCATTTTAGCTTTCTGAAGCTTTCATTTGTATTGAGTAAACGGAGAGTGATTTGGATGAACTAGTGCTGTAATTAATTATTTATCCTTTATTTTATTCCCTCCAAAGTCTACTCGCTTTACACACAGGTAGTTCAAGTTCACTTCCCCATTAGCATTTTTACCCTTTGTTTTTCGATGAATTCTTGCTTAACCATAAAATCAAAGGCTTATTTGCCCATTGCTTCGATCTTGTTTATTGTTTCTTTTGAGCTTTGTTCCTCCAGACCGCTTTATGTAAATACTTTTTGATTTTGAATAAAGGTTAATAAGGACTGTATCCCAAATAAATCTGAGAAATATGCAAATTATTTGAGACCCGAAATTTACCTTCTTTTGAAGGAATTCTTGCAATTATTTTATAAAAGCGGTATAAATTTCTAAATTTGTTGGCAAGAAAGGTTAACTTAAAATGATTTTGTAGAGTAATGGTTATGAAATGTGACTTCTTGATATTTTTGCGTACTTTTTCTTGCTGATGATTTTGGGAAATAATATTTGCAGTCTTTCTTTATGGTGAAGTGAACTAAAAAGAAGAAAATCTATATGGTAGACTACTCTGAAACATATGGGGGAAGTTTTGCTACACTAAAAGTTACAGCTAAACATTTTTTCAACATTTTTTTATTCCAGATAGAGTTGTACTTTAAGTATCATTTCTAAAAAAAATACTTTTTAACAAAATATGAATGGAATATTTTGCTAAAATTGTTGATATATACTACAAGAATTTGTTAGATATATAGCTGATAGAGTTCTACTTTAAGTATTTTTCGTGAAATAAAACATACTTTGTTACAAAAAAGTACCCACAAATTCTAACAAAACGCAAAATATTTATTTATTCATCAATATTTATTTTGTCGCCTTCAAAGTAATCCCCATTAGATCCAATACACTTCAAACCTTTCATAAGCACTTTTTGGGATGGCCTTCAGCTCCTTCAGCGAATTTTGTTTTATCTGTTCGATGGGCTGAAAACGAGTTTCACGGAGCTCAATTTCAGTTTGTGAAACAAGAGAAAATCACGCGGAGCCAAATCTAGGAAATATATTGGTTGATCGATGGTATTTATTGCGTTTTTGGCTTTAAATTCGGTCACAATCAAGAATTGTTCTTCCAGAATTCCGGTCATTTTCGTCGGATATTTTCACATAAATGCTTCAGTACGGCCAAATAGAACTCTTTATTGACAGTAATATTGAAAAAATAAATGAGCATCATTTTTAATTTTTACGAGGACATCAATCAGCTGGGCAGCGGCACCTTCCCAATTAAGGGACCGGACATTCCAGGTGCATGCTTTCAATTCATAGTCCTTATTTCGTTTGCCATGGTTGTCATCAAAAGTGGGGTCTCTCATCCGAGGCTGTTGCTGTTTTTTGCTATTTTACGTGGCGGGTCCCAAACCCAGCGCACAACCCTATGCAGGGGATGTTTCGCCTTCTCACTTTCGCTCGCCTTCAAACGGATGTTCTTAGACTACACAGAGGATACTTGGTCAAGGACCGAAGTCGTGAGCTACTTGAGTCATACGTAAAAAAATCGTTTCTGGCCACTCCCAAGTGAATGGCGATCAGAGAACTTTCCTCACTTGGGTGAACTTCTACATATGACTCCATAATCCTCAAAACAACAGTCGTCGCACTCGCGACTTGGCAGTCACGTCACTGTTGACAGTCAGAGCTTTGAAGTTGTAGATAATTTCGTCTATCTTGGAACCAGAAAAAACACCACCAACAATGTCAGCCTAGAAATCCAACGCAGGATAACTATTGCCAACAGGTGCTACTTCGGACTGAGTAGGCGATTGAGAAGCAAAGTCCTCTCTCGAAAAATAGAAACCAAACTCTATAAGTCACTCATAATTCCCGGAGAAGGTCCTGACTTCACTTATATTACTAATATCTAATTGGCGCCACGTAGCGAAAAGAAGAAATGACTGGCGCGCGGTTGTTAACTCGGCTATAATCGCATAAGTGGTGACTACGCCAATTAAGAAGAAGAATGAGCACCATTGTTATTTGAGCGGCTTTGGTGTGGTTTTTTTTTGTGTTCGTTTCGCTTTTTCTCCCAATTTCGATGATTGTTTACTTGTTTGTATGTCAAACTCAAAAACCTATGTCTCTAATTATGCTCTCAGTGAATGAGAGATCGAAATTCTCTCGATCAAACATATCCAAAGAGACTTGTTTATGGAATTCTTTTTGAAGAAAACCAGCTTTATCCGGATGAGTCGAGCAAGAAGGAGCAAAATCATTCGAACTGAGTTGTGAGAGATGTTCAGCTCTCATGCCATCTCTTCAACACTTTCCTGATTATTTTCAAATATCTTGAAAGCTGAATCAGTATTCGCAACGCTTCCGCAAAAATACAAAATTTTAGACAAATTCTTTGGTCGATATTTTTATCCATTGTAGAAATCGCAACGCACTATTAAGGTCTAAATAGTTTTTACTTCTGCTTACTTTCTGTTATTATTAAGTTTTCTCGTCCTCGTTTACTGCTAATAATGCTTAGTATGTTTTTTTAACCAAGGCATACTTATACAATACATTGTTTCAGCTTGTCTTATATTTTTTGTAAAACTTTTGCAGGAAAATATTAAATTTAGCTTCGAATTATTAATAATAATATTAATAATATATTTTTCAGCTCTGGCTCGTCGTCACATTCCTGTCTGCCCATGCAAATTTTTCGTATGCCACAGGCTTACTATTAACTTTGCTTTTTTTTTTGAATATTTTATGAATTTGTAATACAAGTTGTAGCTTAGCAGACAAATTCAATGAAGAAACCAACAAACATTTTTCTTGGTGGAAAATACTTAATTAGTGAAACAACAATTGGAATTTTGATTGGTATAGTGACTCAAATAAGGGGGAAATCAATTAACCTGTAAATAAATTTTTTATCATGTTCATGATTAAAAAAAAAACAACAGTTTTAAAAGAAATTTATACTCGTGAAATTTTAAATTTTATTTACTGATAAATAGGTTTATTTTAGGAATTTGCAAACACGTTTTTACTGAAAATGTGTAAACAAACATTACAAATTTTTTTCTGATATAATTCTGATGTAATACTGATAATTCAGTTTTATGTTTAAAAAAAAAAATTAACATAAAAAATATATATGCATATACGTATAATGTATATTTCTGCTCCAATATATTGTATGGGACATATTTTCACTTGTTGCAGCCTTCGACTAGAAATAAAAGCAATTCATTGCTTGGGGTATTCACAACATGCTCGCACTTCACAATCTAAACGTGCGTTTATTGAATTTTCTACAAATCGCTTGAGGCGAATTCGCTCATTCCAATTCTAGAACATGCTTGCAGGCATGTTAGCGGTGGTTTAACAGAATATACGGTTCCCGTGAGAGTATTTGATGTTTTGAAATTGTCATGTAGGTATTAAATGTATATATATGCACGATTACTACATACACATATACAATAAATGCATAAAAATATATGCATATCGAACAAATATTGCACACCGTCAAGGTGAATAACAATATTTATACATAGATCGCTTTCAGCATAATATCTTCAGTGGTGCTAATATGCCACCAGAATATTGTTACCACTGTCAACGGGTCAACGCTCCCATATAGGTGAAATAATTCGTCGATCCTAACAGGGATCCCACTTGGAAGATCCATAAGACCCTCGACAAAGAGCTTCGAGCTTTTCACAAATTTGTTGAGATGGCTAATGTCAGTTACGGTTACGGGTATGTCTTCTGGTTCGCCGAAGGTAAGATAGCCGAAATGTATTATTCTCAGTCTCGCAAAGTCTGGACAATGGAAGAAAAATGCCTGGATTTTTCCACCTCCGTCAATTTTTAATCTATCCATTGTCCACAATATCCAGTTAGAACACTTATGAATTTAGTAATATGAACTTTGAATTTTCGCAAAGAAAACTCCAATATATACCTGTACATCAAAATTTTCGAGGACCTTAACCACCGCCTCCGGTCGCACGTTATTGAAGGCCCCACCTTGATGTCGAAAAAGGTTCCTAGACCAAACTCCTTGTCCATAGTAACTCCTTTCAACCATGACACCTAGCATGCTGAATTTACCCCTCGGCTTTCTACTAAAGTAAAGATCCATGAGTCTCCCCACCTTTGCAAACAGAAACGAGGAAAGGGTAAAGGGTTTGAAATCTGATTATTGAATTGTAATCTTTCTAAATTTTTTGCTTCAGGTTTTCGGTTACAGTTCCGGTTAAGTCTTTCAAACTGCATACCTTAAAATATTCCTATTTAGCGGTTTACAGTGGCCAATATGAATTTACTACATATAATATTTTCATGGTTTATCGCCTTGTGTGCCTTGTGGGCATCTACTTGGATTTATCTCTGGACAAGTGTTTAAAGTGGCGGCAGTATTCTCTTGCTTATATTGCATAGCGTTGCTGTCGCAACTGTTGCATTGCTTGCAGTCATATTTTGCAACGGCGTATACAAACGATATAGTGTTTCTCTCGTTGGAAGCGTCCATTCTTCTTTTATACATACTACAACGGGTGCTATAGTCACATTCACAGTAATACTGTATATGCAAGTGCGCCCTACATAAATGGCTATCACGCTCGACTGCCTGCCGGCGCTTTCAGTTGAACAACAAAACTTAAGTGTTTATGAATGCCATTGTTTAAAATGCAATTGAAACAAAAAAAAAAAAAAAAAAAAAAAAAAAAAAAAAAAAAAAAAAAAAAAAAAAAAAAAAAAAAAAAAAAAAAAAAAAATGCAAAAGTAACTGAAAATGACGCCAATGGAAGACGCGAGTGGAAAGAGATATGGGGAAAGGTATGGAAGTGTGTGTGTGAATGAATGAATGTTGTTCTGTGCAGTAGCGTGAAATTGTGTTGCAGCTATTTCACACTCTTTGCGAGCAATCAATAATGCTTTAGAAGCCCTTAATACGATTATTATTAAATGCCATAATATCAGAAAGGATAGTTTCGTATATACGAGGTCTTTAATTTCATATAAAGGGTTTCAAAACATCCAATCTTACTAAATTGTACAACACCTCCAAAATATTTCACTAAATCTTCAAGTTGATCAGAGTAATAGTTTCAGAGATACAGCCTAAAGGGGGGAGCCTGCTTTAGAGGCTTCAAAAAATCGATTTTTTCGGAAGGGAAAGAAATAATTGGTTAAAGTAAAATGTCTTGGGATTATAGTTATAAGTATATTGAAACATAATTCCGAAATTTTTTGGATACGAATATCAAATTCTGCCCTTGGGAAGCAATTGTCCGATGCATCCCGCATGTGCATTTGTCGGACGGCGGGCAGGATGCAGGCCACAATTTCGATCGGTAACAAAAAATTCTAAGAGATTCATATTTTAGTAGTTTATCTTCTAGTTAAACTAAAAAAGTTCAAAAAAAGTGTATAATTTTACAAATTTTTTAAAAATTCAAAGAAAAAGTGGTTTTGACGAAAAAAATTTTACTTTTTGTTGTTTACAAATATGTTCAAACTTGGCTTTTAAAAGATAAGATAATATAATAATCTTTGAGCCATTTCTATACGACGTTTATTTTTTTCTATCCTGCCCGCCAATTAAGAAAAATTGCAAAAATGAAAACCGAGAAATCACGCGTTCGCTTTCAGCCCAAGCGCTCATATATCTGTTAGACTCTCGGTCACTATTTCCCTTCTAGCTTCGAAAATATTTCGAATTCTCTTCTATAACTTTTGGGACATATTTTTAGATTATTTTTAAAGAGATTTAAGCAAAAACAAAAATCGAGTTTTTGAAGCTTCTAAAGTAGGAAACAGCCTTAAGATCTAATGCGCTCGCGGCTAGCTAGGCTAAGTGCGCCGTCTTTTAAAGCCAGTTAACAAGATTTCTCGAGAACTACTCAACCCTTCATGAACTTTTACACATGTATTTGTGATACAATTTTTAAAGCCTTGGACGAAGGATCTGTTTTCCATTATAGGTATTTGAAAAAAAAAAAAAGAAATTAAAAATTTTTTTTTTTAAATGTCTGTCAGAAATTAAATTTTCAGTTTTTTTTCGATCAAGTCCTAAGCTAAGGTTTTAGCTATTACACGTATTTTTTTCACTTTAGATGATCCTGTAAGGAGTTATCCTGCCAACGTAGGTACATATTATTTACGAGGAGTTATCGGAAATTGCATCGCAATGGCCGAGTTTAAAATATTTTTTCGAAAAATTTCAGAATTTCCTTGTGTATGTTTGTAACAATAATATTTCTAATAAAATATTTTATTTTTTATATGAGAAAAAGATTTTTGTAGAAAGACTGTTTTTTACTCGAGGAAACCCATGCAGCCTCTTAACTCCATTCAAATCATTAGATTTAGAATTTTAGAAATTTGAAATTTTAATCTGATTTTCCATGGAATGACCATAAACATCTCTTCAATATCAATCCCAATTTATACATCCAATCCAAACCTTTAATTCGTATTTTATTTCTTTTGAAATTAAAAAATAATTCAGTGTCAGGCAAATATTTATATTATATTTTTAGTACTATGATGTTGGTTGGGTGATTTGTGCTATTTAAAATGCTGAAAATACAAAGCAACTCTTCGCATTATTCCGTCAATCTAGGAGTTGTGTCCATCCACTTTATAAAAAATTTTACGAAAGGATTGATGATAATTCGCAACTCATTGCCTAGATGTTCTTACATCTTCAAAAAGTTGCTGTTGGTGTTCTTTATAAGCAGAAGGTCTTTTTAGTCCATATTTCTTCAAAAGTGTTATAGTCTATGAGGAATACCAAGAGCATGTTAATGTAGAGGACATTGGTTCCACCAACCAACATCATACAGTCAAAGAATTAATCAAGTTATAGAAGGTAAATTTTGGTGAGAGCATTATCTACGCCGTGGGCCCATGCCGTGACCTTCAAGATTGCGCGATTTAACATCGATACACTATATTTTGTGAGATTATGAAAAGTAGTCTACGCAGATAAGTCCAAGGGGATTGACAGACAACCCCAGTTGATGAAAAAGTGATCGAAAGTTGCGATTCGTGGCTGGAATTTATTCAGGGCAACAACAGCGTCCACTGGCATGAAACCACTTTAAAAAAGATAGCAAACTCTCAACTTTAAAGTTAAGCTAAATTCGTTGCCATAACAATAAATTACATGCCTTTTAGTTCTTCTTTTAATCACGTTTCCAATATAACACCCTTTATACACATGCCTGTTCGATTTCAAGAACATGTGCTACAGAAGATTGAACAGAGCATTTGAAAGTGGATATTTGCATATGAAATATATTCGATTGCTCAAAGTAACGTAATTTCCAGCCAAATATGAAAATTGTTATAATTTAATTTTTAAATCTTAAAACTTAATGGCTTTGGATAAGGATTTTACGCTAAAGAATGCGAGTGAATAAAAATTTCCTTCCCATTGCCAATTATATATTGATAGTTTTGTTTTAGATCGCACTATCTCGGAAAATTTGGGAAAATCTTAGAATATAAATCAGTGACTAATGCAATTGAAGATTTCTAAAAAAAGTTCGATTGGGAACTTCTCATTAAAAGTCACCTTCAATACTTTATAATTCGACTATCGCCATGAAAGCATTGTTAAATACGAGAACCCAATTATCAAGCAAAAGCTTATCTATACAGACCTACGTTCAACTTCTGTCTTTTTTTTACAGCTCTATGTTTATGGTGTTTATTGAAATGAATCAATTACAATATTTCTAATGTGTGGTTATTTGAAAACTCGACTTTCTGATCTCACATTTCGACAAAAATTAGTTAAAAAAAATTGTAAAATCTTTTCGTCTGTTCCGAACAAGTGAGAAATAGTGGAAGCAGTGAGAGATCATAGCAAAACAACAGCTAAAAAAAATCTTCCTGATGCCTTCGTAAGCGAGCAAAACACTGATTACTCCACCAAACCCACCTAAACATGCGTGCAAAGTTCGACAGATGAAGGTCAGAAATATCATAGTTTTGTAGTTGGAAAATCGGAACAAAGCAACACAAGAGAGCTTAACGTAGTTTGGCTTTTACCAAATTGCATGGCGGAGTGGTTGTAGAGATTTCGTGATTGCAAATTGAACGACTGTGCTGCACCGATGGATTTACTTAGCTGCAGGAAAGTCGAACTTTGCTAAAGAGTGAACAAAAATTAACAAGCTTTACTGCAACAAGCAATATTAATGTTTCACTTCAAAATGGCGGAGTTTAAGCAAACGCCTAACATTTAATTGAGGATTGTCTGCTAGATTTGTTTCTACGGTTGGTAAATTTTCTCCACGTTCAGTAGCAAATACCAATCGAATCGGTTTCATATGTAGAAGCGATAATCATGTACCAGAATAATTTGAAAATTGAGTACTTGTCTAGCTGACCATCTCGTGAGATTTTTAGTTACGAAAGATATTTCGATTCGTATGAATGTACATGAATGTGACCAAGATCATTACTGTCATGTCAGAAAGTCAAATTTGACAGATGTCATTTGTGTAATTATTGTGTGTCCCAACGCAAAACTGAAAATGTTTGTTGACAGATGAGGGATGCGTATGATTATAAGAACGAAGAATATTACTACAAAGTATTTACGATATGATTTACATAAGTTCACTATGAAACTACCTATAGTATACCTATTATGCTTTTTGTAGACACCATTCAAAGTTTGATATAGAACGAGAGTTTAAAAGAAAAAGTAGAAAACCGTTTCCTCACTCTCTTCTAGATTGCAGCTGAGGTACATATTGTTATAAAAGAGACCCATTTTAGCACAAAAATTTTACAAAATATATATTTTTAATCAATTTACTAGGTTTATCACATCCATTCAGGTTTAAGACAATTATTTATACCTTGTACTTGGACCAAATGACCGCTTACAAATAACCACTCATTTTTCATTTTATTCTTTTATATACCTTCATTATCCTTGTTTTCTTGCGAACTGTGCAGTTTGCCTGATTTTAAAAATAATTGTTTTTAATACTTTTCTTCCTTTTTATTTGCCGTACTTGCCTTTAAAAGGTTTTTATGACATTTCGCAGCCATTTTATGGGGAATAAAAACTAATACCCTTTTAATTGCCATAATAATCTGCTGGTACTTTTCCATATATATTTTTGTAAGGCACATATACCGTTTTTACACGCTTAAAGCTAGGTTGCTATTGTTTACGGTTTTTTGTTTACGTCGCGGGCGCGCGTTGTTTGCTATTTCGATTTGTAATAGCCACGGAACTTATTGTGTCTATTACTCAACTTTAATTCATAAACATATGCCTCAATTGTTACAAGATAATCGTGGTGAATTGGTTGGCTGATTTTTTTTTGAAATATTCAACATCACGTAACGATACAATACAAATGTATGTCTGAATTGAATACAAAGATGCTTTAATTCTCCACTTTATGTTTCTCTTGAGGTCATATTGGCGGTTCTGATGCTGCTTGGCGATTATAATCCTGCACCACTTCACGTATCGCTCTTTTCAATGAAGAAGAATCATGGACTGGAGTATTTAATATAATATATTTCAAAACATCTTCTTCATTTAAATGTAAAAGAATTTCACTTTAAGTAGCCCTAATTTTACCCATGAATAGGTTTTCTATACACTAGTCGTCAATATCATCTTTAATATTGGTTTGTTCTGTTGTATTTTTAAAATATAACGCCAGGTAGCTTAGTAAAAAGATCATATATCCCAGAACCTGTTTGACCGACTTCAATCAAATTAGGTACATTACAGAGAGAAAATGGACGAAATAGAACTGCAACCTCGTTCACTTCCCAGATCAATAATTTTAATTATTATTTTAATAATTCGGTATAATAATCCAAAAGAATGTACTTAAGGTTTAATTTTGAATATGTTCATACAAATAAATTTCCTTGGCAAAAATAACGAATTTATGGCTGCTTTCTCAATATCTGGTGACCAGTAAATAGCGATGTACGCTTACTAGAACTTTCAATGTATTTTTTTTTATGAATTGTTTTAATATCCCATCTTCTAAGTTGGTTATAACTGGACACAGTGTGCTAAATTTTAATAAAATGAGTTTAGTAGTTTAGGAGTCCATCGCGGACAAACAACGTGATTCGTATTTTTTATATACATATTATATAAAGATAGTATAGGTACATATAAAATTGCTGGTATTCTGATCCTCTGGTTTACTTTTTATACCTAGCCCTTTACATGTTTTTATTTAAATTTTAGATATCGCATTAATCTTTATTTATATTTTCAATTGCAGGTACGTGTGGAAAATATGCATATACCCAAAGTCAATAATGTAAGATAAATTATATAAAAAATATATGTTGGATTCAATATTACACATAAGTTAACAGTATGCGTTTGTGTTTCATGTATCAGAGGAATGGAAGTTTTAAGCTATTGAAAACTACAAACCCTTTAATATATCAATACAATAGTTTGTACTCAACTACAAAAAAAAATTAACCTGTCAGTGATCGATTATTCTATAATTTAATTACTTACGGTTACTTTGTTTTTGTTTTCATTGCACTACGTCCAATACTGACGATAAATATCAGTTATAATATTCGCCATAAGAGTGCTAGTTAAGCAGATAATCTCTAAATTATAAATTTTAATATACAATTTCATAAAAAATACAGCTAAATCAAAAAAGAAAGATAAAAATTTAAGTATATTATAAAAAAAGTTTAGTTCTGCGGAAATAGTTCTTTGTTTGCTTGTTCCTTTGTTTTATATTCGTATTACTTTCAAATCAACTCATTCTTTTTGTTATCATGTCCAACAATGCACTCAATACTTCTTCTCGCTAAAAGTAGCATTGGTTTAAGAAGAATTCGTCGAAATATGAAAATTCAAACTGATTGACGTTCTCTTAGACAAGAGGATTTTAATATTTAATATTTAGCATGGCAAGTGGGTATTGTAGTGCTATGCTATCTTGCATTTTCTTGAGAATACAAACATATAGAGACAATTTAGTGCATTCATAACGAGCAACAATTATCCCCTCAAGAGTTACAAGCACTTTTCTGATATATGTTTCCTCAGTCATTCCTGTTGCCTTCATAAATATTTAATATTATGGTGATATTTTTTTAAAGTACAAAAATTATTTTCATCGCTATTGAATGAAAATACCACTTGGTTGCCGATTTATATTAGAGTCACAAATATTTATATTAGAGACACAAAATACATGTATGAGACATTTTTTGTTATTATTTATGCCAACCAAATGCGTTTTATGAAAAAGTTCGGTAATCTGCCATATTGCGACTTATTGCAGCGTCGGCTTAATGCTATAAGTATGTCGTTTTCTTAAAATGCCAATGATCCAACTTCTTTGCAAAAGTTCGATGTCTATACTAAATTCAAGAGAGCAAATTTGTATCTTTCAACAATTATGAACATATTTCCTGCATAAATAAAAATATCATATGAAATATCATATAATTGCTTAGTATTTGATCTATCACGAGAAAATTAATACATTTCATCAATATAACTTTTTATACCACCTCGGAGATTGTATTAGGAGTGTGTGTATTCTGTGCTTTGGCTTACCGCCACCACAATTTTGTTGTTGTAATTATAATGAAANAATATAATATATGTTTATATCGGAATATTTTACAGCTACAATAACGGTTTAATTGCTTAATTGCTTTGGAAATTGCTTGTTGCTTGGAAATTATGTAAAGTTTATGCAAACCTATTTGGCTGAGAGTGCAGCGCACGAGCTTCTTTTATGCATATGCCCATAATTTCGAGGACTAGCTTATATATACCTACTTATATTATGTTCTTTGAAGCTAACTTACAGAAGGAGTCTTAGACATATATTAAAGTAAAGGGAAATGCACTTTTAGAAATAAAATATTGTCCTTATAATTTATTCAAATTAGTATTCGCAAATTTGTGAGTCAAAATCTTTATGTAATAAAATTGTAAAGACTGTTAAGGCGCTAACTGGAAAATTCATATCTATTTGAAGCTAATTGCTGTTGCCGCCAACTGTACTTTAGTTTTTACAAATAAGAAATGCAAAAGTTTGTGTATTACTTCCGGTATAAAAACAAGTTTTAGTAAAATATAAAAAAGTATTGCCATCAATAAGTTATAGCAAAAGTTCAGGAGGAAATGCTTACAGCATAAAGTATTGCCTAAAATGACGAAAAAATTTAAATTAATGTATATGGCAAAGTCAGATGGAGTGACTGATGGCTCCAGCAGGCACAATCATGTTTTTTTTCAACAGGATATTATATTTTTATTAATATTTATTCGGAAATATTGCGTTGACCGTATAAATTGTCCTCCCAGATGACCGGCCCCTGTAAAAGTTGCAATGTCTTTATATTTAAAATTTGTTTAAGATTGACACAATTTCCTTCATCTAATTTAAACTTGTATTATGATTTCGCCTATGATCAGTTAACTCACAGGCATACATCAGAGCTACATACATATACTTACACAGAACGCATTTCCATTTACGTTTTGAATTTTATGTTTAGTCTTACCATTCTTGAAGTTGGCTAGACGGCGCTTAGGTTTATATACGCCTTACATGGGATTTATTTTCCATATACATTTTTATCCTGCGTTGCTGTACTCTCGCAACATGTTGCTACAAAGTACTATAGTTTTGTATACTCTACCATTGCTTGTATCATCTAAAACTAATTGATATAAATACAGAGTTGCTTGTGCATATCTACATGACAATAATCCTGATACAAGTTGAGTTCTGACTGACTGTTTGCCCTATCACACTCACAAATCGAGACTGAAGGAAAACTTATAAAGCAGAAGACGACTATTTAGTACAATGTTTCAAATGAACCATCTTTGGTATGAAAAGTTTTTAAAAAGTAGTTGTGGTCCGCCCTCTAATAGGTTTAATATACATACTATATATCCCAATAGCTAAAGCTAAAATGATTTGCTCGAGATAAATCTTTCATGTATCCTCTCTACAAAAATTGGGAAAATCAGATAAAAGTCCTACAAAAAGTCTGCCAACTCTTCCAAAACATTAAATTTTACACATAAGGCGATTTAAAAGGGTTTCATAGGAACTGGTACCAAAATTAGACAATAGGCGTGTTACCGTCCACCTTTTGTAGAAATCCCATCTCTCATGACCCGCTCGGCCAATTGCAATCAAATTGGTTGCTTAACTTTATACTGAGCGGAACACTCCTACTACCCACCTAACATAATTTTAAATCCAAATTTACTCTTTCCCATAATATAAAAGTTAAATTAAACACCTATGAATTTATCGGTGTAAAACTTTGATATCCACACTATCTAAGTCTAAAATTGGTAATAATCGGATCATAACTGTTCCAGCCTCCAAATACTCCACGCCTGTTGCTGACTTCTTACCGAAAATATCACTCAATCAATGAGATAAGATACATTATTGAAATGCAGAGATAATATTTTCCTGATAATAATTTATAAAATCAAGTCAAAACTTCCTATAGCTACCATACTTGCAAATCTTGTAAAATAATTTTCGTACTTTCCGTTGATTTTATACTTTATTTGTTTGTCAATTTGCGTGATTTCTCTCTTACTTGTTTTGTTTTTTATTTATTGTCATGGGAAAAGTGGTGAATTTTTGATCCTGTCTGGTGCTTGAGTGCTCACATACGGCTTTTGTTGAGCTTTTATGCTTTTTGCAAAATATTTTGTATGCGTACTTTTGTACCTTTTAATCCCATGCATTTTTAATGAATATAGAAAACTGAATAATCGCAACAAGGAAGGTTTTAGAAAAAAAAAATAATGTGAAAACATGGGATACATGGAACTGAGGTTAAAGCTATATGTAAGCGATTAACAATTATTATGTGCAGAGTTAGTCGAATATAATATTATTCATTATTTCACTTTGACTACGTGAAAAATAAATAATTTAAGAAATATTTCCCAGGTCATAGGTACGTGTTCATAAATATATAAGCACTTATACAAGAATATGAAGAGCTGCTACTAGTAAAGATGAACATATTTATATCGCTTTTACCGTAATAATCGGCTGCTAACCAACTGATATTTTATTATCGAGTCGTTTGCAGCGCTTGCAGTAAATTTATAGCAATTAAAACTTATGAACAAAAACTTATTTATATATGATATAATATTTCACCAAGAGAAGGAGTTGGCGGTGGCGTATACGTAACGATGTTATTTAATCAGCTTTTATTTCCCTCTCTCTGTAGTTCATCGAATATTTAATGACTTTTGATTATGCATGAGTTTTTTCGCAATTAAGACTTCATATTGCTATATTTGCGTTTCGTGGAAAATTCACTTAATTAATGATTTCAGCGCGTAACAATTTTCGCCTCCGGGCATTTAATTGGCATTTACCGACAGGCCCTTCAATGTGCGCATCATAAAAAAAAACAGTGGTTACAAACATAGCAATAAACAAGAAAAAAAGAGTATGTAATCGGCTTAAAAATTTAAAAGTGAGGCGTAAATATGGAAATGAATTCAATAATATGGGTTGACATTTTGATTTGGGGGTTACTTGCTAATTTAAAATCATCTTTTTTCGTTCATCTTTTTCTAAAATTTTCCATTAGAAATTGTGGAGGTTGTTTAGGTGATTTCGTGATTATTTCGGTTATTATGCATAATTGATTTCATTACCATTACCCAGGTCACAATCATCTCTCTTAATTGTAGCTGCGGACTCGCTGAATTTATTAATATACAGCACAGAAACTGTTATTTTCCAACCATGCTTACATACATTTTTTACTACCAACGATTGATCCTTTGTTTTCTCATGCGCTGATTAGTTTCAACTTATTCATTTATGACCTTATTATACTGTTGCTATCAATGTGTTCACGCCATATTCAACTTCTGTTGAGTGGGGTGGAGTATTTGATAGCATCTTTTCAAAGTATGCCTAACTTACAATACCTAAAACTTAGCTTACAACTTGTGATTACTCACAATTCTCCTTCGTCCGCATCTGCTATCAGTGCTTAAAAGCATTAAGGTAAGTAGTTTTAACATACCTATATATGCAGTGCTAGTCCTTAGATTTCGAAGATTTACCACTACTACTTCCACTCCCACTGCGGTTATATACGAAATATTAATGTTCTTACCAACACATGGAAAATTGTTTATTTATGATTATCGAAAAGTTTGACTGTAGTTTCAGTGCTGGGAATTTCATAAAGCTCTCACCACTACTCACTACTCAGCACGCTTCAGAAAATTTTGTTCAGTTGCTAGTCTACTGACTAATAGTTTTAGTTACTGGCTCAGTTGGCGCAAGCCGTTTACATACGTATTTATATACTCGTACATATTTATAAGCGTAAGTAAGCACATACGTACATATTTTCAAATAGGACATCTTCGTGCTATGCAAAATGGTACATATATGTGAATGAGCTTCTTTACGTGTGCCATGATAAAATTAATGCTGCCTTATAAATCCATTTTTGACTTTATGTTTCGCTCTTTAGGCAGCTGCAAAGTGGAAATTTGTGGTTTCCGAAATTTAAAAGAGAGATTCTGGGTATATTAATGAAACTTGTTCATTAGATTTCAACTTAAGAATATCACCTTTGGAAATATATACATGTGGGTTTGAATAAATCATTTTTAAATTATTTAATTAGGTTTATTAAAGATTAGATTTACTATAAAATATGTTAGATGGTCTTTTAGTTTTGATGACCATAAAATGACTGACTCTTTCGAAGTACGCTTTACCGTTTGTTTTTTTTTTTTCTCATCTTCGTCTTTTCGTCATTCTGTTCGTCAAGTTTGCAAGGTTGCATTTAATAGTTGTTAAAAGTTACGTCCACTTCTAGTTGTTTTGCGTTCGTCTGTCGGTCCCACATACATATGAGTTTTCTCAGTGCGAGATAATATTATATTTTTACTACTAAAGCAAAATGTAATTGTGTGTTATATATTTCATTGATAGAGTTAGCGATTTGTTGTTATGCGGTACTTTAAGCGAGTAGTATTTATAACAGATTAATTACCAACAGTAATTGTCAATAAAACTGAAAATATCTTAATTTGTATTACAAAATTTGATGTATATATTTTATCGATTCATTTAACTAGCAAATTAAAGTGTCACTGTTGATTGTATTATATTAGCAGTGAGAGAAAAGAGAAAAACTGTGTGGCTAATGTGAACCATTAGCGACACTTTCAGACTGTAATTATCACAGCAATGACCATTTAGCACATAAAACAGAAAAATACGTATGTGCTTATGCATTAATGAGTATGCAAGCATTCGAGCAAGTATTTGCTACCCAGTAGAGAAGCCTTTCAGTCGGAAGGCATTTTTTCTAAGTTGGAATGACTGTCAATGTAAAGCCTTCGATAATAATTGTTTGTCGCGAGCAAGTGTGTTTGATTGGGAGAAATTATTCAAAGAGGATAACCATGGGTAGGACAGCCATCAACATTAATTGATAATCAACACGTCAATAAAAAAGAGCAACTGGTGCTTGAGAATCGACAATTAGTAGTCAAGTATCTTACTAGAATCGTAGGAATATCGGATATTGGTTCCAAAATCAGGTCAATAATTAAGTCAATATTCTTTCCGAATGGCTAAACTGTCAACATAAAATACTATTTGAGTATTATGGGCCATTTAAGCGAAGCTATTCGTAAAAAGAGGCCGGAATTCTGGGCCGGCAACTATTGGTTTTTGCACCACGGTAATGCACCGTTGTACTCGTATGCAGCCATGATTCTTTGTGAGTTTTTCAACCGATCTTGTATTCCCTTGATTTAGCTTCGTGTGACTTGTAGCTATTCAGCAAACTTAAACAACTGCTCCGGGGAAACCGTTTCGAGTTAATTAAAAAGATTAAACGTGAATCGAAAATTGGAAAAAACGTTCGAACAAGTGTTTTGGCGCCAAGGGAGATTACTTTGAGGGGAACGACATAGATTTTAAAGAATAAATTTTGAAAAAAGTCTTACAATTTTTGCGTATAGCCTTATATTTCAATACAGATACATTTTCATCAGCTGAGGTTCAATAAACTTATATATTATATATACCTAGTTGGATTACTCTTAAAAAATAATCGGCTGATAAATTTGTGTGAACAAAAATAGAAAAAAGCTCTTAAAAGGGAAAAGATACAAGTTCCATAAGAACCAAATCTTTGGGGTGTAAATACGATTCAAGAAGTACTAATATTAGAAAGTAATGCTATCAAAATTATTAATTTCGTGGCCTCAACGGCGTATCGGCATCAGTAGTCGCGTTTTAACAGCCAACGCATAATATAGACTCCCATTCAGTAGTATACCATATATCAGAAAAGCATACATACGCATATATTAGAATTATAAGAAATTTAATAAAATTTGGATTATGTTATATATTCTAAGAAATTTCCAACCTAATTACAAACTTTGGGCAAATTTCAGTTTCTTTAGTTTTAAAGTGTATGGCTGTAATATAAAGTTATTTTTTGGTTTATATTTTCCTTAATGTACTTCTAACCGAACCAGTTTGAAAACGGACAATTTACAATGAAACTGTATACATAAACCTGTATACATGAGCTCATTTGCTTCCCAAAATTTCAGTGTTTGCCCCGGTGTACTCATGGGCAAATAATTTTAATATTTACATATTTCTTACATATCCATTATGTCCATTATGTAACTGCAGCTAATTTTCAGCATTTATTCTCCTGCATTTGCAAGCTTAATGCGATATTGTATTATAAAGAGTGATAAACGTATTTGACCACGCGTTAAATACTTTTTATTATTTTATTCGGCATTCACTGAACCGAACGAACTTATTGTTCCATGACTTTGAAAAGTTACTAGATAGCTGTCATAATGTGAAATTTAATAACCCAAGCGCTTTTTGGCATTTTTGACTTTTATTGATCATAAACACGCTGTTTAATATTTTCTATTGACATTTTATGTCTTTGATAAATTCTACAATGAAATGTTGCTCATACGCCTAGTGCGTCAGCATTGTCGACAAGAAGGGGATAAAGTAAAAAAAAAAAAATAAAAAACAAAAAAAGATTATCCCACATGTCGGATTAAAAAAATTTAGTCCTACATGTCGTATCCAAAATTTATTCGAAATTCTTCCCCCCTCCGAAATGCTTAAACTACTTCATATACATATATGGCTATATATTTAGAAATTTTTTATACTATGAAGAAACTGAAAACTACCAAAATAATTAGGACTACATAAGCTCCTTAATATTGACAATTTATACAAAAAATCATTAATGTGTAGGAAGGCATGTGAAGTATATGTGCATGTGTATAAGTATCTACTCTTATTCATATATACATACATGGAGAAACAAAAAGTGTAAACATAAGCACGGGTAGAAAGTCTCGCTTATGGTTCACTGAATAACTTTACTTTACTTTTCTATGCTGTTAAAGTTTTCTTTCGGACAGCAAATAATAAAAGGCAATGGAGTAAAGTTGCTATAGTAGAAGTTTAAAAAGGAACAGATGAAAGCAATTCACGGTGCTATTTTTGGGCAGTTGTTTGTTAAAAAATTTTAAACTGTACATTAAGAGAACTGGGTAAAAATAGGCAATGACACGTGCTATTACATATTGCCATGGTGTACTAATTAGGAGTGACCAGATTAAATGTAGGTAATATTATATAACCATAATAATTAGCTACGTCATTATACCCCTTATTGAGGTGGGATGAAATTTAGGTCAAACTTTTTGGGTACTGAATTTCTGCAAAAAGGAGCGTGCGCGATTTTTATATTTCTAGTTCATACTTTTCGCTTGTGTACACATTAACGTCATTTTATTCGGATATTTGTAGCGCAAACAAATTAGTATAATTATTATGTAATCTCTCTTCTAAATAACGTCAGTCTATTATCTAATATATTAAATTAACAGGTTTTTCAATAATAGCGCTAAGCTTTTTTAATAAAACAAAAACAGTTTGGGACAGGCATTCGATGGCATTATGTACGAAGCTCGATTTCTTTTGCATGACGCTGAACCCAAACGCCGATACTGCTGTAATTACATGTTCGATATTTGTATGAAGTTCAGCAATCGTCGCTGGCTTATTGGCATAGACCATAGACTTGACATAGCTATACAGATAATAATTTAATGGCGTCAAATTGCATGAAAGAGACGGCCAATTGCCTGGGCCATTTCGTGAGATAACACGTTCACCAAACTTAGTTTTCAATAAATCGATTGTGACATTCGCTGTGTGCCTTGTAGCGCCGTCCTCTTGAAACCAGATATTGTCCATACCCATATCATCTAATTTGGGACAAAAATATTCGGTTATCATTGAATGGTAGCGTGTGGGTCTTGTTCATCACGGAAGAATTACATGACGCCGTCGTCCCATAAATCGCAAAAAAGAAATTTTATCTGTAAAAGTGTTGAGAAAGCTTTACTAATTACTCCGTCGGTTAATTTCAAACAAAAAAGTCCTGATTCCTGGAAATGTACGAATCTCAATAATGATATTCACATTCATATTCATCATAATATTCGTAAAAAAAAATCATATGCTTTATTATGTAATCGCGATCATAGTCTGTTAGGACAAGCTGCAGGTATACAGAGATTAAAGAAAAACTATGCCAAACGCTGCTTGTAACTAATTTCTTTTAACAACATGGCCATGAACACATGATTTCCCAATAAGTGTGGCAGAGTAGCACACACACAAACTCATTTACGTATAATTAAACATTTATTTATTATAATTAAACAAACATGTACTAATGTCTCCTCAACTGGGTATTTGTATGGCACGTGCGTTGTGTTGCGGTTGAAGAGGGCAAAGGTTGCGTACACGTAATCAACTCAGCAACAGGTCTCTGCATTTTATATATAAATACTAAACACACGTTTGTGATCACGATTTTATGAAAATAAATGAATACCTAAGGGAGACGCTTTATTATAACTGGCTTAACGTGAGCTGTGATTATAATTTACGAAATTACTATGTCCCCCCATTTGGACACGTTAATATGGCAGATGGTGCACGCTTTGAATTTTCATGCCATTATGGGTATTTTATACACTTTTGAGACTAACTATCTGCATATAGACATACGAATGAATATAAAAAAAGATGTACGAAATTTACTATAAGTGTACGTAAGTTGATAATAATAAGGCATCTCCAATTGCATATAGTACATAGTTAATCGTTAGTTGGTAAAACAATTGAACACTTTTACGATAAGAGAGTTAATTAATAGTTATATTTTAAAGAAATCATCCCTAATTGGGAATTTGTGAGTAAAAATTATTTAACTATGGTTGCGTGTTACATTTTAGAGCATAGAAATTAAATTTAGTCACTAAGAAGCCCAACAATTTCATCCTGTAACTAATGTTGTTGCTGTAACTACGGAGTATTTGTCGTTTTTATTCAATATCCATGCCTTGTTCTACCTATGCAATGATAAATATAGTCATATGTGTGTACATACATGTTTATGTGAAGATTTCTCACATATTTGCAATGGTTTATGAACTTGCTCCTTGCATATATATAATGCAATTTGCCTCAAGGCTCCCTTTAACTTAAGCTTAACACGTTGTCTCAAAAAGCTACTAAGGGCGATGAACATTGCTACGTCAGCTTTCTAATATGTACCACTTGTGCATCCACACATTTACATATTTATATATACCCTTCAATAACACACATTTAATTTACACAATTTTGCAAATTTAGTTAAATGAAACAAAAAAGTAAACTATCTTGGCAATATGTGAATGCCATATGTGCTTACTCTTCTAACAGAATATTGATGGAATAGAGTCTTTAATAATATTATTTGGTATATTTTCACTCAAAACTGTCTTCTGGGATATGTGTATTTCATTTTCTCTGCATTTCTGTATGTATGTACGTACATACATACTTATATAAAACCGTTGATGTTCTTGATGTTCCTACTATTTGAATACATGCATATGTGTGACTAACGCTTCTACTTGTTGCATGCGACATTTTCTTGGCATCTGAAATTGGATTTTTTGCCAAACTACGTAAACATCACCTAGAGAACTGTGAGTTGTTGCGCACCTAGCTGGTGTTTTGCTTCGTTAAACGTTAATTAGTTATTAGTTGCAAGGAACGAAAAGGTAATTGACTTTCAATGGCTCGGAAGGAAGAGGTTTTAATTAATTTGTCAGTGACTCTGTGGTGATACCTTGGCTATGTGTTCATATATGAGATTAAGAATTATTCAATGCGAATTTTAAAGCTTATTTGTTGGTGCTGTTGTAGAGGTTCAAAATGTATATGTGTTGACAGTTGTTGACCTAATATAACTCGAAATCCGTTCAATATTTTAAATAATCTAACAATTAGTTATTAGTGTAGATAAAAAAAAAAATTAATTAAATTGATATTTTGAAATCGGCCATCAGTATGCCGGTGAAAGCCCTTTGTATGACCTCTATGTCAGCAAAACGCTTTCCTCTCATGGAGGAATGGTTAAAATGTGAGTTTTCGTCAAATAAACCTCTTTAATGATGTCCTTCGAATATTGGATTCTGAGCAATTTTTGGTCGTCAGTCAATTTGCGTGGAACAAACCGTGCACACACCTTTCGTAAGCCCAAATGTTCGGTCAAAATGCGATAAATGGATATTTTGGAGATCTTCAATTCCAATTTCATGATGATTTCGCCTGATTTTTGATGAATTCACGCATTTTGATCGTCATTTATGTCCTCACGAATACTTTGAAAACGTTGAAACCACTCGTGGACTTTACTACGGAATAGGCAATAATCGTCATAAACTTGTTTCATCAATTGAAACGCTTCGGTAAAAGTTTTAACGATTTTAAATCAAAATTTAATGTCGGATCTTTGTTCGAATCTCATTTTCGGACCAATAACACAAACATATGACACTTAAAACGCGATAACTTCATTTCCGATCCATGAAATTCTCACTGGTCAATCGATAAAAATAGCAGATTCTAACGCACCAGTCGACATATAGGTGGCGCCGTCAGGGGCGCTAGATTTAAAAAGTAATGTGCACTTTGGAATGCACCTTATATAATATATGCGATATTGTGTCCTAAGTCTATACTCTTGTGTGATAGTGATCTGTAACGAAATCTTTGCGAATTGAGGTAGAGTCTGTGAATCCAAAATTGTGGTTTATATTTTGTGTCAAAAAAGCACCCAGAAATTGTAATTAATTTCTAAATATGAGTACGATCTGTCAACTAGTTTGTTTACAGCAGCTGCTTAAGTCTGTACATCTCAGTAGTGAGTTGCGATTTTTACAATATGTAAATAAAAATATCGAAAAAAGAATTTGTTTCAAATTTTGTTTTTTTTCACCAAATTCCGTTTGTGCATTCACTCCTATTGTAGGAAAAAGCTCACAGTGATTCAGCTTTAACAAA
>NW_017536697.1:132482-184757 GCF_001853355.1 Bactrocera latifrons | reverse complement strand
CAAACGAGTCAGTAATCATCGGAATGAAAGGAAAAGCAAAAAAATGAACCGAGACCAAAAAACAAAAACAATGCTAAAGTGACTCAAAAATCAAGATGATGCACATACTTTTTTTCGATATTCGTGGTTTGGTAGATCATGAATTTGTTCTGAACGGATAAGCAGTCAATAACAGTTGACAGTGCTATTTGACCGTAGTGAGGTGTTACGTAAGAACGTCGAAATTGTATAAGAACATTCTATGGATTTTCACGATGATAATGTATCAAGCATCGAGCCAAGTTTTAAAGCCAAAAATGCAATGAATTCCATCGATCAACCACCGTATTCAAGAGATTTGTCTCCATGGGGTTATTTTTGTTGCCCAAACTGAAATTTCCGTTGCTTGGAACCCGATTTCATTGATCTTCAGCTATCTGCGGTTACGCCAAATGTAAAAGTTGTGAATATATATACATATATTAGTTCTATAATATCAAAAGTAGCGGTTGTTGTAAAACCACAATAAGTATGACAACCACGTTTTAGCATTTTGCTACAAGGACATGATATCGCTACAAGGCATAAACATAAAACTCACGGTAAGAGTTATACACATACATATCAGTTATTTTCAAATCATTTAAATGGGAACGCGTAGTAACGGACATGAACAACATATACTGTTAGAGATATTTATTGTTCAATTGCACTGATGAAGTCTTTGTCCCAAATTTGGTGCTTATAATATAAATATGTTAATACGAATGAACTAGCAAAAATCGTTAAGTGTAAGCTTCTTCTAATTAAATAATCTTCATTTATTTCGATCATGTGTCATACATACTAAAGCAAGTATGTAAGAATAAGTCTTTACGATGAAAATTACTTGGCAATAATTTTAAGACTTATTGGGAATAAATGTTTTATACAACGGTTTTATATACATTTAGCATATATGTACTGGTAATAAAATTACATTACATATCACTATAAGATGAAACCATTAAACCACCTAATTAAAATAAATATATTAGAGAATTCAGAAATAAGTTAATATATAAGATTTATAAACAAAAAATGTGTTATAAGAAGTTAAACAGTTACTGTTTAGTTTCTGCCTTATATTTATTTTTTCCAACATATGAACATTTATACAATTTCGTGTATTGTCTTGTATGGTATATAAAACACAGAGAATGAGCTTAGTACTGTAATTAAGTGAGAATGCGTATGCGAGTATAATCTTGAACACTATTGTAAATGAATGTTAGAAACATCAACAAGAAGAAGAGTAGTCAGCAATCGTCGACCGACGCTGTGACACGTACACCACGAAATAACATAATATTTTCCGTTTCTTAAAAATCAATTTCTAGAATGACATGAAATATGTATTTAATTTAATTTAACAAACACACAAACAAATAAACATTATTATTGAATATACTAACTATTGAAAAATCCTGACAAACGCGTTCTTTTATTTAATGTGCAGCATTGTATTGTGAAAAGGCAATGGAAACACAGTATGGGTAGAACATAATAATAAAATGACAAATGCGTTAAGCGGCGAAAGCCACTGGCGGTGTGTTGCCATCAATATCCTACCCCATCAACAGAGAAAGCCACAAATTTCACTGGCCGAACACAAAAACAAAACCTGGAAATTTAGCAGTGAGCAAAGGAGCAAAGGAGCAAAAAAAAAAAAAAAAAAAAAAAAAAAAAAAAAAAAAAAACAAAAACAAAAACATATTTTTTTTAACCAAAACGCAAAACAATAAAAAAATTATTTTAAATAAGACTACAAGACAAGATATAAAAAGGGCAAAACAAATATTTATAATTTTACAAAATGGTGGTGGAGAGATTATCAATACGAGTGCATTCTTTGAAACGCTTGTATATACTCGTACATTTTGATATAGCTGCATACGCAGTAGGTTGTCTAGTTGTCTTGCATTAAAGTAACTCTCAATCCTCCAGTTTATTTATTCCAATTGTTCAAGGCTCATAGTATATGTACGTACGAACGTACACTTGAGGCATACTTTTCCTATCACGTTGTACAACTGAGTGCCTAACTGCAATCTAAATATACGTGACAGTTATTTGTAATTTCATACTATATAAGTTTATGCCTTTGAGTCCCTGAGTGAAGACATAGAAGTCAAGGCTTCCACTTTACTGTGGAAATCGGTTACTACTTAGTTTCTCGATTACAATCAACTGGAGTCGGACGCATAGAGTTGAAGCATGTAATGTCTTTTATTTATGTTGCAAGATAAACTTTCGAGAATTCTTTCCGTTCCATTTTGCAGTTATTCTTTCCAATTGCAGTGTAAAAAATTGGGTTGCAGTTTGAATATCGTTTCCGTGAATAAAGTAGTACCAGATTCGCCAGTGATCGAATTTCAACCAATAGAAATTATAATTTACTAACAATGTTATTAATAATTAAATCTCAGTTAAGAATTTAAACAAGATCTAAAAAAAATTTTTGAAAACAATTTAAAAAAATTAAATTTTTTAATTCATTCTAGCCAATACCATTTCTTCAGTTTTTGGCTTTGGCTTAATTCTTCTTTAAATAAACAATAGAAATAAATATCGCCTACCGAACATACAATTTTGTTTAAAAACTATTGATGTCGATTCAACCAACTAATTAACTTTGGAAAGAATGGCAGCTCTTTGAATCCTTTGCTGGTAACAAATACCTTGTAATCTATTTCGGTAGCAGCAGCAATAGTCAACTGATTCTTCAAACCATTGGGAACACTGTATGGTAACGAAGTAATAGTTGGGTAACCAATCTGTAACAAGAAGGCGGCCAAGTGGCAACACTAACTTGGAATTTCACAAATAGATCTTCAGGCTTGATATCCAAGATCTGCACGTCTCCTTCTTTCCAAATGTATTAATGCGGGCTTTGGAAAGTCACTTGATCTCCAGTTAATATACATTCCCCTCGTTTTTGAAAATTTGATAATATATGATTATATCTCCGATGAACATATTTGGCACTCTTACACACAATATGGTTGCTTGACTTATTAAATATTATCGAAATTTAAGCTTCCAACATATTACATACAATTCATTGCTCTTAGCTACGCAATCATACATCTCAGCTGACTAAAAGCCATTCAGTATAACTATTTAAGTAATTTTTAGACACATTCTGATAGATAAAATAGTAAGTAGTAATAACTATAAATTAAAAGAAATACATTTAAATTTCATATGGCAACCGAGAAGCTAGAATGATATCTTGCTATCAAGAAAGATCTCTCTTATTTATTGCCTAAACTAAGCGATGCTGTTTATTATTATTATTAATTATGAAAGTAGAGCTGTTAATGAAATATTAAAAGTAGAGCTAGTCAAATGTGTTCCACACATGAATCTCACAACATAATTTATATACAAGTTTAAGCACGAACTTACATACATTTGTAATAAATTTAGTACATCAAAAGCACGCAGCAAAAGTTTTACTAAAATTAATTCCAAAATCACTCAGAAAAAAGTCAACTACTGAGGCTGATGGAAGCGAAGTAAAGTTTGCACATATGTATGTATGTACGATAAATAAACTTTAACGCTTATGTGCGTAATTTAACTGTCGAATACTTAAGGCATTAAAAATTTAACTAAAAAGTTAATGAGAGTTTGTGGAGTATGTTAAAAGACAAATAAAATGGCATTGTCAATAAAACGCATTTCTTCTTCTGACTAAAATGGGAATGTGGTGAACGAAAATCTGTTGAATTTAATAATTTGTGGAATTTAAACCTTTATGAAAAGAATATAAATGTATTCTAAATATAATATCTTATTTTTAACTTCAATATTACTTTATCTAAAAAACCTTTAGGCTGAAATGCCATAGTGACTGTCATTCCTTGATTTTGTGTTAGGTTAGGCCGATTCTAGGAGGGATCTCACATGCACAGCTTAGATCGTGACATTTTAGACCTGAAATGCAATAGTGACATTCCTCATTCCTTCTACTATATAACATATAAAAAATTCCTTGAGACGGCTACTGTCAATTTCAGGTATGATTTTTGGTTCGCCACAGTTAAGGATTCGGTGATGTTTTAGCTACAGACTTGCAGGCTCGACAACGGAAGCGAAAATGACTGCATGTTTTTACCTCAAGCTTCTCCAGTTGTCCAGTAAGAACTCTTCTGATTTCGGAAAGATAAATTTGGCTAAGAGCAGTCGTTCACAAGATCTCTTACTCTAAGCCAAAAGAAAGAACCAGTCGCATAAGAGCTGGTCGTCGATTATACGCAGTGACACACCAATCATAAAAGAAAGTCAATATACATTACAATCTTACGGCCTGATTTGTTTCATGCATTTCGGCATACAGTTTTTAGAAAATGAACGTTCTGAGCAATTTTTTCTCTAAATGAGGGAATTAGAAATAGCTCTTTAGCTGACTTCAGTTACAACAAAACATTTTATACGTTTCCAACTTGTCTTAAGGTGATCAACCAGGAGATTGAAATCCAAGTAGTTTTATATATACATATACTATATATAGGGTGATTCAAAAACTTATTATTTTTTTCGTTTGGTACCCTGAAAAATGGGTTCCTAGACACCTCTAATGAAGCCTTTCCAAGAATGAGTTCTTAATTGTAACGGGAAGGTCCTCCTACTTACAATTTTCTATTATTTTTTTTATTATCATATAGAAGTTTTATATCTCGCTTCCAACTACGTGAAAAAATATCTTGTTCCTTAGATTTTGTAGGAAATTGAATGCTCTACAAAAAAGGTCTGTACGATTTTTTCGTAAACCCAACTGCTTTGTAGGAAATTTACTGCTCTATAAAAATGGACCTTCCCGTTACAATTAAGAACTCACTTTTGGAAAGGCTTCCTTAGAGGTGTCTAGGAAACCATTTTTCGGAGTACCAAACGAAAAAAAAAAAATTTTGTTTGAATCACCCTACGATATAGTATATAGTTGTATAGGGTTGGGACAAGTTTTCTTCAAATTTTATCTTTTTTAGGTACAAAGATATACTGTTATGAATGCAATGCCTTCGATAATTTTCACTCAAATATTCGCCGATATATTCGGAATAAAGTCAGCCGGAAGATCGAAAGTCTTTAATATATTATTAGGTATACTAGGGCTCAGAGAAGTATTGACCCGATTCAACCCACTTTTGTTACACATATGTAAAGCATTCTCTCTGAATTTGCATTATAAATCTCACACGTTGACAGATATTTTCGGTCAACCAAGACCACGTTTCATTAAGATATCTCAATTTTTACTTAAGTTAGGCCTTATACGGGCGGTAGGAAGGACAGACACTCAGACATCTGGGTTTCAAATTTTCTAGTTAGTTTAGTTTTAATTGTAGCAACATGTTGCAAGAGTATAAATATTAACAACGCTTAAAATTAAACCTCAGATTATAGTAAGTATGTATTAATTAATAATTATATAAGCTTCGAAGCATGAATAGTAAATAAGAATGTATACATATATGAGAAAAATACATCGATAGAATCGTATTTTATGAGCCGTATTTTATATTGTTTGCTTTATTGTAATTTTATACATTTGTGCTATATGTACATATACATACATACAGCTTTTTGAATGCATTGTTCTTCTTTTCATACCCAATAAATATGCTTTATTTAATAAAAACCGCAGACGAGTGCGTGCAATGAACATCATTGTAATCCACCGAGTACTTTTCCGCATAATTAACTGCATTGTAATTAATTCTTATGGAGAGGCACGCACAAAAGCCGCAAATATGAATGTAACATGATGTGTGCGCCTATGAGGTCGTATTTGTTGATGTACATATGTATTGTATATATCCTTGTATGGAAATCAGGGGGATAGTTTGAATTATTAGAATGAGCGAAATTATTATACTCGTATAACAAGAATATTTGTTTCATATTAAATATTTGGAAATTTTTAATGTTCACAAATTCAAGTTATATCTAATCAAAATATTATCAAAAATCTGAAAAATGTACTCTTCAGAGCTTTCTTTTATTTAGCTTAAACTAATTAAATTTTATACATAAAAACTTATTGGGAATTTTATTTCTCAGACTCAAATATATTGAAAGCTGGACGTTGCAGGAGAAATTTTCTAGATATTTCCTTCGGTTGAAACCGAAACCCTTTGACTACAACATATCCTGTTAGGACATTTTTACTATTATTTTCAGTTTTAGCAACCCCAAATTAGCAAGAAATGGCCTTTAGCATCACAGTCGCAAAATAATAACACTAGTCTCTAGTGTTATTATTGAGAGAGGTTGTTTGTCGTCGCAACCATAGAATATTGCACCAACCGGTATACGAAATTGACTTAACTTGACTGCATAGTTTTATTCAGAAAGTCTTCAATAAAAGTGTATATTCATTATTTGCAAAACCCAACATTTCTTTTTTTTTTTCAACTAAAATTATAGTGCAAACGCTAATCGTCCTACGAGGATTACTTAAAAATCTTATTTGAGTCATTGATAAGAAAAATTGTATTAACAATTTTGTATGATTCATATCCTAAGAAATATTAGATATCAATAATATGGCAAAAATACCTTTCTAAATTTCTACGTCTTCTGCTGTTTGGTAGTAAAATTCCAGTTTGAGATAAGAAGAGGTGAAATTGAATCCATTAATTACATATATATTCATTTGTTAATATAATAATGCAATATTTAATTAGAAATTGCCATTTGATACTTTGATTTCCACTTTAATTTTGTTCTATGAAGCTTTTTTGATATTTAAAAGATGAAAACGATAAATAGTATTAATTTCTTAATTCCAGTATTCCTTCCAAAAAAGGCCTGCAAAAAGCTGCTTATTTCGGTATTTCTCCAATGTGTAGACTGTGAGTTGTAATAGATAAAGTGGAATGTATAGAAGATTGAATTACATGGATTAACATTTATCATAAAAGCTTTACAATGATGGTTTGGGCAGCAAAACTTACTTATAAAGTTCTACCAAACTCATAAATTCCTATTGCTTTTTTTATTATTGCCCGTTAGTATTTTATTACAATATGTATATTGGTCAATAAATTTTGCTTTCTGGATGTCTAAAGGTCTCAGTCGCAGGCTTTCTTTTCAATACAAAGGGGCATTTCGTTATTCCTAACAAGTGTAGACTTTCCTTTCATAATACTATATATAATTCACGTTTGACGCGTTTGTGCACGCAATTGTTCATCGACAGCAGTTGTTGTCCATATTGAGCATTTGATGGGCCGGCTATTTTTGCCTTGCTCTGCCATTATTGTATTGTTATATTAAATTATGCCTACTTGGACCTTCCTTAATGTTTTTGGTTTGCAGTATTTGTCTAGCGTTAAACATATTTAATGTGTATTTTGTTCCTATAAGCGCCCGTGGTATGATTCCTCATTAGTACTTTTATTTTTTAAAATTTCAATATAATGTTTCTTATTTGCAAATGAAAATCAAATCTAATGCGTGCGGATTTTAACTATGCAGTATGAATTAACAGTCTGGTCAGAATAATATCTCCACAATTATATTTTCACAGTTATATTTTATAATAATGCTAATTAATGCTCTGCATTAGCACACGATGCCTGTCCCCTTTCAATCTTTTTCTCTGATTACTTAAATGAAGTGACTGTTGTGACTTGCTTACCTTTACACCTTTCATCATACGTTTGCACCTACACTTTCTAGAAATGTTAATAACTTCACCTCACAGACGCACCTGTTACATGAAAATCTTCTAACGCCACTAATCTTTGCACTTTCATTAAGCAGAAAATCAGATTAGTCAAAAGCAGCATAAAAGGCGTTAATAAGTAAATTCAAAATGGTCAAAAGAAATAGCAAGAAGAAAAAAAATAAAATAAAATAAAAATGTGCGAACAGAAATAACACATAAAAATATAATTTAAGTAAGATTTGAGCTAAAGTCCTAAAAGTTTGCTAATTTTTTATGTTTTAGATTTAATTTAAAAGCAATAATGGTTTTATGTACAAATGTAAATTTACAAACTTGATCCTCATCATAAAATTTGCAAACATTAATTCAGATAAAATGTTGAGATTAAAGTAAAGTAATTAATTCTGATAAAAATAATGCCTTTGAAAAGCTTCCATTTAAAGAACAGGCTCACAAGTATTCGATACAGTTTTTTTATTTATGAAATCTTAACGTTTTTCTTCGCACAAATCAATATATTTTGGTTTTGGGGGGTTTCTCTTCCGAGGCTGTTGTTTGCTTTTCATTGGCAGGTCCCAAAAGCAGCGCAAAATCCTGGGGAGCGATGGTTCGCTTTCTTACTTTAGCTCGCCTTTGAACGGATGTTCTTTGGCTACCCAGAGGATACTTGGGCTAAGACCGGAAGTAGTGAGCTGCTTTGATACTTTGGTTTGAACTCATCGCAAAATGTTTGTTTTATAAAAGATGAACTTAGTAATTATCAGTTGCAGTAATTAATAGAAGTTTTTATGAACCAAGTTTCGAAAAAGTGTGAAGTATGTGTTTCAGTGTAAGGTATGTTTTAATATTTTTATTTTAAATTATATAGGATAATATTTAGTCATGTACAAAATTTTAAAAATGGTAGCCTAATTATCAATAATATTATGGTCTAGAGAAAAACACGATATTCTAGGAAATCATAACATTCTAAGAGATGATCGCCAACACATTCAGAATGTATGTAATATTTAAGTAATGCTAAAGAAAATAAAAAGGAATTTTGCTTGTATTCTTTTAAGGTACCTTTTTCAAGACTTTTAGTTTTACTTTAAGAGATTCGCTTCCACCATGCATCATTTATCATCGGGGCTATAAGTCAACTGACTTAACAATACAACAACGAAGCGAAATTCTTAAAAGCTACTGTGTGTCTGTGGCCTCAACTCTAAGAGCGGAAAATATGCGTTATTGGTCAGGCAGCTGCCCACACGTACTCCATGAGTTACCTTTGCATCCTGATAAAATTAAAAATTAGGCTGCCGGCGTCATTGGGCCGCACTTCTTCCATGGTGATCAAGACCGGCACGTTACTGTGAATGGAAATTACTACCGCTCAATGGTAACTGAAAATTTTTGGCCCGAACTGGATAATGTGGACTTGGACAATATGAGATTTTAAGAGAACGGCGCTACAAGCGGCACAGCGAATGTCACAATCGATTTATTAAAACCCAAGTTTGGAAAAAGAGTTACCGTATCGGCCGATTTATGATTGAAAACCGTCGAAAATTGGGTTAATCGTCAAAACATACTGGCATCGAATGTACTTTCACAGGAGTAAAGAATTCAATGGTATTCCAAATCTTTGTAACGTTCTTATTGGAAAACCCGTCATATTCACTGTTGCTCATACGACATGGTGTACTACAATATATGAATACCGTGCATTGATGTATACATTTAATTGTGTAAAATATGGCATGGTTTAGATTGAAAATAAAATGGGTTTTTATTTTATTTCCATATGTTGAAGGTAAAAACTGAAATTTTAGGTATTAAAACAATATTAAAAAAAAAAAAAATTTTGAAATTACGTGGTAAAATACTTTATATATATATAATTACTCCAAATTGCATTTATGTGACTTTGTATAGTGTACCATTCGCCTTTTTAATGTTTCGGTGCACAGTAATTACACTTGTAAATTACTGAAGCTTCAAAAACTTATGAAAGTACAACGACATATATACTTACATTAATAACTATGTGCATGTTCCGCTGTGGTTAGATACGACGTACTCTTTTTAGGAATTTTATTTAGTACATGTATGTAGATTGTACTTTGTACAGCCGTAATAAATATGAGTCACCAAAATGAAACCATTCAACGTTGTTGCGGTTTTTCGCTGACATTGAAAATATTTCACTTTGGTGCAATATGTTGGAATGTTTGGAAAACTGGTTCAAGTAATATGTTTAGACATGTACATATGTATGTCTACCTTTTTCAGTAAAACTGTTGCTATCATTTTATTAGCTTTTGACTTAGAAATTGGTGTATTCAGCTGAAAGTTTGACTGCTGCTTCAAGTTTGTTAGTTTTCTTGCCAGGATACGTGGATCGGAATTGGCTATAGTCGTTGAGCACATCTTAATGGGACTAAAAAACGTTTGTTATTTAAGTAATTTTATAACAAAAGAAAATATAATGACGAATATGATAGGAAGAGGACTTTTGGATTGGTTTAATTAAAAACGTTGTTTTCCGCAAAATGTGCTGTTAAAGACTCTCCTGTTCTTTTGTTTTTCCCAGTTCAGACCAACGTCAGAAAATTAGCTTCGGTAGATAAGGCCAATCTCCCGGGTTTCTTTTGCCATAAAAAATTCTAAAATTCGATTTTTTATTAAATTGTAATCCAAAAAAGTTGGCCAAGCACCTGATATTAACAAACTGTTTCTTCAGTAGTTACATAAACCTCGCCATTTAATACATCTGTAATGCATATAAACTAATTGATACAAAATCGAATATTGTACATACATATGTATAATGGTTTTGCGATAAGTATTTTTCCTAAACAACAGAAAACACGCAAATTTAATAAAAAAAAAAATGCCGATTTATTAATCTAAACAGTCTTGCCGAATAACGTCTATGGGACCCAAACACACTTGACCCAACAAAGCTGTTTAACCTGATTGACAAAGAGGTTCTCGGGAGGACTGTAAAGTGAGCTTCGTCTACGATTTTACTACGCTTATACGTATTGCAAAAAAATTTGCTCCGAACCGTTCACAAATCCATCTGCGGTCAAAACAAACTAATAGTCCGATTCGACTAAAAACTTGACGGTAGGAGTCTTTAAAAACGGCATATTACCATAATATTATACTCACTACTAAGTATTTCTGAGAGCCTCCTCGAACATAATTTAAATATTAGGTGTAAATATTTCTTTCCATTGGTTGAATGTATTTGGATGATGGAAGTATGTTTATTACAGTTTATTCTTTTTAAAATATTATAATTTATTTACTACAAGGTGCTTTTCAAACTAAACACGACTAACAAAAAACAGAACAAGTGGTATTTTCGGCAAAATCAATTTATTTTATTCAAAGTAGTCTCCTTCTGCTTCAATACAGCTTTTGCACTTTTGGACAGCATGTCGCACGATCGTTTTAGCTCGTTGGCTGGTATGGCTGCCAGTGCAAGCCTTTTGAATGACCTCTACGTCTGCATAACGCTTTCCTTTCATGGGCAAATGCATTTTACCGGAAAGGAAGAAGCGCACGGTGCCATATCAGGTACATGGCGTGGGTAATGCTTAAAATGTGATTTTTGGTCAAATAATCGTCCTTCGAATGTTGGTTTCTGAGCAATTTTTGACCGTTAGTCAATTTGTAAGGAACAAACCGTGCACACACCTTCCGTAAGCCCAAATGTTCAGTAAAATGCGATAAATCGATGTTTTGGAGATGGTCAATTCCATTTCCATGAACCATGTGCTCTAATTCAAAATATGAAGAGAACTAAGAAGATACTTGCCACTGAAATTATTTTCATACCCATACATATGTATATGTGTAGTAAATAAATATAATGAAAGTAAGCGGCACAGTGTTTACTCTTTGAATGAATGAATGTAAATAGAAGCTGATAAATTTACAAAAGGTACGCACAAAGCTTACAGTTCTGAAAGCATCGGAGTCAAGTCAATAGATTCGTCATACTTGTTGTAAGGCAGTTCGAAGAAATTGAGCACACATTGAGGCAGGTGTCAGGTGCAAATGACGTTCTAATGATGAAAGTAAATTGCATTTGCTGGTTATATGGGTATGTGGGCAAGTGCAAACACACTCACGAATGTAGTGGAGAATGTCTTTCGTTTCAGTATTTTGTGCTAATATATAACCTTATAGGATTTTTCCGTAAATAACCTTAATACGCAGGAAAGAAAATATAGAAGATCTTTCCCCATTTTTGTTGTGACTTTGGAAATAGAGTGACGTTGGACTCTTGCTTTGACGCTTTCACTGTGCAGCGCTGCACATCAGGAAATTGCTGCTGCTTTTCTTCAAAGTGTTTACCTTCTATGCTTGACAGCGGACAGAATTAATCCGATTTAGCGACCTTTGTGGTTACGTGGTGTGATGTGATATCCTTTGGTTTGTGTCAGTTTGTGGAGTCCGTGAGCACTAATAAGGAAAGCCTTGATGTTGATAGCTTAGTTTAGTTTGCAAGTGTACGAGTACGCTCAAAATGGAGTCATGTGGCGTTTCATTGAAAGCTTCTGTTTCTGCAAGCATATAGAATACATTTTGCTAAGGATGTTGGTGAGTGCATTGAAAGGTTAATTAGTTGGAAATGCATATGTATAGATTATTCTATAACTGATTGACATTTCATTACAAGTTGCTATAAATTTATGATACACTTTCAAAAATTTTGAATATAAAAATTTATTTTTATTTTGAGAAATCAAATCAATAAAGTATCATACCCAATCATACCAGGTTGTTCAATAAGGATCAAAAACATATACGAATGCGAATTTCTCAGCAACATTTGGAGCGTTTCAGAAAGGATGAAGTAGATTTGTGCGTCGATTCGTCACTATGAATGAGACTTAGGTCTATCACCATAATCCTGAATCAAAACAAGAGGCTAAAGAGTAGTAAGAACCTGGTTCGCGTTTGGAAAACGGCCAAGAATGTAATGACATCAGTTTTTTGGGATGCGAGAGGAATTCTGTTTGTGAATTACTTGTAAAAGGAGAAAACAATTAAATAGTTTTGAATATTATTGCAACCTTTCAACCAGTTGAAGGAAAAAATTCGTGAAAAAGACCCAGTTTGCAGAAGAAAAAATCCTTCTTCAAAGGACAATCGTTTTAAAGATTTTAATGTATTTTTGGGCTTCAATATCTCTATTTTATTGTATTTTAACATAGGTCCGTCTGTCAGAATTTTAATAAAATTCAATTTTGCAGAAATTAGGTAATGTTCATAGGAGCCTGTTGACTTTATTTTACCCACGTTTTATGCTTCATCCATGCTTTGTTGATTTTCTACATTACACTTGCAACGGCATAAACGAACTGTAAACATCTTTTGAACTTTGTTGTTGTTAACTTATATCTGCCTACATATGTACAAACAAGTATATACAAGAGCCGCCAGCATATTCGTCCACAGTTTCGTTTTTCACATAGCCTGACCTTCGTGTTGCGCAACCCCTTAGAACTTCGCATGTAGCCATGAAGTTGTCCGCTGCTTGCTTCTAGATTACCAGAGTGATTTGGCAAAAAAGTATGGAGCGCTTAAAATAGATTAGTGGGTGTATTGCAGAGACACGAGAGTTTCGAATAAAAAGCTACAATCGGAATTCTATATTGGCAAAAAGTTGATGTAGCTTATGTTACGTGGCAGCTTGATGAATTATCGCAAAAAATCGTACATAAACATGTGTATATGTTATGAGCATACGTAGGGAGAATTTTACTTTTATACATTAGTATGGTGCCAATATATGGCAGGAACTTACTGCTTTCAGTGTGATAAATGTACTTTGAATAGATGTAGGTATGCGAATGTTTAAGATATGGCTTTGTTTCTTTTTCATTTTTGAGTCTAATCACTCGACTATTTTACTATAACCCACAAGAAAAAATTAAGAAGATTGTAAATTTATTAAACAACGATAGGTTGGTAAGAGCTCTTTCGTGCAATAGTGAAGCATTCCCATTTTTAACACTTGTACTCCAATTGGCAGATGCCCCGTTTTGGTAGCTGTTAGCCTGTATATACTTTAGCTGGACCAATGCATTAAGTCATTGGTTCTTGTTTTGCCATATATCTTTCGTTTTTTTGAATTTGGTTGTAGATCTCTATTTACTGTGCGCTGTTTGTTCAAATTGCATACTGAGCTCTCTCTTGATCGCTCCTAGCGGACATGGTATTGTTCTTGCCTCGGATTCATCTACAGAAACTCCTAACTTAGCCAAATCGTTTGCTTTTTCATTGCCGAAAAATTTTTTATGACTGGGAACCCAAATTATAAATAAGTCCGGGTCTGCCTGAGAGTTTAAAGCTTTACTAATTTTGAGTTGATTTTTGGTGACCTTAAGGCTAGTAGTACCTGGCTTTCTCCCGTAGTTGTGCAATATACTATAATTTTATAGGCCTTCTCTATGCCCAGTTCTTCCGCTTAGAAGATGCTCAGCTAGCATTAGGTAGATAGTAAAATAAAAAGATATCAAGATCTTCGAAGAATACGCAATACACCTACTAAACATCTTCTCCATTCTCGCCTAGAGCGTGTTCTCACCTGCAGGTCCGTATTGAAGTTCAACCTTTGGAGTAATCACAGTTTGATCCCAAAGCTTTAACATAAGCGAATTTCTTAGAGAAGAACTCTTTGTTTACCTTTAAAATCCAGAAACGTGCTTGTATTTCGTTCATTTGCTCTTTTATATGTTCCGAAATTTCTATTTCTGTTGCATGCATATACATAAATTGGTTTGGATATCGATTTTACGTTGAAATACATTTGAATTTGTAAGCAGTTATTGTGCCTCCATTTTTCTATGCCATTGGCAATTTTTTACGCCTATGCTCAATTTAATATTGAAAGAGAGCTTTATTTGAAGTGATTGATTTGTAACATTTTTGCTTTTTTTGTTTTCAGGTAATAAAAGACTGGAATTCAGCGATTGAACTAAGGCAAGTCATATATTCAATCGACTATATTTTTATATTGAGTTGAGACAATAAAAAATGCACTTAGAAAATAATTATATCTAAAACATCAATTAAAGGTGGTCATCAAATGTGACGGCTTATTTCTTGTGTTTTTTATGAATTTTTTCCTCGACCCGTTAACAGATAGAGCTTTAAGTTCATTACCATTAAGATTATGACAAAAAAGTAGATGCGAATTGTAAATAAAACGCAAAATATCTAATTATTCATCAATAAGTTTTGTCGCCTTCAAAGTAGTTTCCACCAGATGTAATACATTTCTGCCAACGATTTTTTTTAGTCATAGAAACACTTATCATAAGCACTTTTAGGGATGGCCTTTAGCTCCTTTTAATTTATCTCTTCGCATATTGCGGTTTTTTTTGTTTAATATTAAAAATCTAAATTTTGTGAGTTTTGATTGATAATAGTAAATTTCAAGCGCTTACATGTGCTGAATGTTCCCTTCTTCTTAGATATATTTTTGAATCTATTACATGAGATCACCTCCTTAACCATCTATTGAGTGTTGATTAGATTACATACTTCTTGAAAGTTAAATTCATCAACAAGTTTTACGATCTAACGTACAGTATTGATATATAAGTACTTAACATTTATGAAGGAAAAGGCAGATTGTTTAAGTGTTGTAGCAAACTCTAACAACTAAACATAAATATATATAACCTTATCAAACTTAATTTTAATTTTTCCAAATCAACTCGGTTATTTCGGACATGTTACGGATATTGTTTTGCTGGTTTGCACAGAAAATTGCTACTTTGCCCTGTCATACGACAACAAACTTGATAGCGGTAGCAAATAGTAGAAACATAATAGCTAAGTACGTTTTAAATATGCGGAAATGGTTTTTTAAGTCAAAAATCTCAAATCCTTATTTAATATTCTCTTTGAGTTTGTTCTATCAAAGTTTTTTACAGAAAAAGTTTTATCGACAACTCGCCAATAACAATCCAAAATTCTAAAAGCTTTCGCTTAATTGTCAACCTTCGCTTTACTTCGTTCTAATCAATTATATGTGTACAGTTGAAATTTCTTTGCTATCTCAATAACTTTTATATTGCTACATATCTGTAGGTGCCAATACCACCAAAACGCTAGGATGTACAAAATTGCAAAAAAATGTTTAAGGAAAACCCGAGGGAAAATTGTAGCGAGAAGTTTTGCTGCAACACAACACCAAAGGCTATTTGTCTCGTTGTCAGTTTCCAATAACGATACAAGAATACCAAAGCAAACGTAGTGAGAAGGAAAAGTGCGTAATAAAACTTTTTTGTTTATATAAAAAGAGTAGGTAACAGAAATATAGGGACATGAGTGTGTGTTCATAGTTTTGTTTCTGTGTTAGCAATTGTAACGACCAACTCGTATAGATCTCAGATATTTCCAATTAAAGATATATAGACACATATAATTTCACATATTATTTCACGAATATACACCATGAGCATTCATATTTACAAATATATTTTCAGTATTTAGACTGCGATGAACGCCGAAGCAACAACATCCACCCAAGTTCAGTACTCGAAATGATTTGACCGCTGCTTAGATTTTCTTCATTCCTTCTTATTAAGTGTGCGCATAACATCATTTTGATATATTCGTGAGCTCCATTTAGTGAAATATTTTAGTTTAAACCTTTTTAGGTAATATCCCAGATTAAAGATTAATGGCGCTGTTCTTATGAAACTAAATTGCAAATAATATTTATGAGTTAATATTTTTTTGATATTTCGAATTGAAAATGTTTTACTCAATTTTTGACAAACGGTTACTTTGTGCGTTAAAACCGGACTTATACACACCAATTTAGACAGAGCATTTAAATAACTCATGGGGATCGATTTTCATAATAAATACAATTTTACGCCGCGAAATCTTATAGAACACCGCCAAGATAACTTTTTTTAAACGCCCTCTGGTATAATTTTTTGCACCAAAATGAAATTTGACTTAAATAATCTCTTTATTTTCAATTTAAAGAGTGACTACCTTTTCCATAAATATTTTACGGGAATTGTATCTTTTACAATGAAAATTTTAAAAATAAACCTACTCTTTTAAAATAGTTATATTTAATATACAATATAAAATATATTACTTCATTTTTTTTTTCAAAAAAACATTCCTTTTAAAGTTATTCGTAGTTATAATTATACATCAAATATAATATAATGAGCATTCATGCAAGAGACATACTGTGTTGCTCATACGACATGGTGTACTATGCAATTTTATTAGGACTTTTCTGTAAAGGGTTTCCTCATAATTTTTTTTTTTTTAAGTTTTAAGATTATTTCTATAGGAAAAAATAAAAATTAATGTGAAAGATCAAAAAATCGTGTCGTGAAATGTATGGGGAAAAGTAAAAATTTTAAATGAAAATAAAGAGCTTGTTTATATCGTCGGAATTAAACAAGAAAATACGTTAATTTTTGTTACACTGAACGCTTCACAACCAGTCACAAATATTTTAAAGTCGATTTCGATTGGCCAGTTTGTGTGGCAGCTATATAATATATCGATCTGAACAAGTTCACACCTGGTTTTGAAAAAGCGAGACGCATTTTCATAAAAGAGAGGGTCAGAAATGCGTGAGAACGAAGAGCTTGACAAACTGGTCGACAGGGGTAATGCTCGGAAATTCTACGAAAAGATACGATGGATAGAAATAGAGGATTTCAAGACCGGAACATACTCTTGTAGAACCCGCAGAGGTGATACAGTGGCTGATACCCAGATCAGACGTTCCATTGCCCGACCTTGAACAAGTTCGAATAGCAATCAGCCGTTTAAAGAACAACAGAGCGGCGGGGGCCGATGGAGCATGTATCAGCTTCCTTGGACGCCTGGAGCTGTCTGAGACCTACCCTTCGTTGGAAAGACCAGATGGAGAAGGACCTGGCTACACTTGAACTCTTCAATTGCGGTCTCCGCGTAAGCAGTGTCTACGCCAAAAAAGAAGAAGAAGTCTTGATTCCGATATTTCCGCTTTGTACTGTAGCTGTCAGTTATATTAATGCGATATAGGCCAGTCCAGAATGTTCTTAGTGAGAAAGTGATGGAATGCAAAATTTCATATATTAAAAACTGAGTTTCTGGTTCGTATATACAATCCGCCAAACAGATGGATGGGCATGTCAAATCTGATCATGTATAAATATACATGACTTATACTTTATACAGTCTCTAACGTTTACTTTTCGGTATAATTATATAATATATATATAAGATACTTGCAATTTATATTTATTAGTGCTTGCTAGTAAATACATAGTTATATTATATAAATGTACTTTTATAACATTATCACATTTGTTGCCGATGAATTCCATACGTTTGTGAATGTAAGAGGCTTCTGTTAATACTCAACTTTTATTTAAACAACAAAAGGGCATCTTTTGCAAACCGTGTTATCTAAACAGACATATGTATGGTAACAATACTCTCTGCAGCTTGTTATCTATTAGTTTCTGATAATGTTCTATGCTGCTGAAGCAGTCTTTGTTTGATTGTTTGTTACACGTTTACGGTTTTATTTTGCGTTTCCTTCTAATTTATTTTATGCTTTTACTTGGATAATTTGACTGTCACCGGAAAACGGAAGTTAAGTAGCGGAAGAAACATGTTGAGACGGTGTGCATGTTAAAAGAAATGGCTGAAAAAAACTCAACCACACTTCTGCATACTTATAAGTACTTGCTTCGCACAGCCATTATACCGCAAATAGGCGTAACGACAATGCCAACGTTGTGCCGTAACTCAATTTATTTGATTATGGTGAAACGGATGTTTTGTTGGAAACACAGTTGAAAATGCCTGAAAATTAAAGAAGAGAGCAACGTTGGTTTATTTTAAAATTAACCTAACATTATTTAATATTAAATAAATAACTTCTACGTATCAGTATATAAAATGGAATGAGTAGGTAAAATGTTGGAAATTAATTTAAATTACGTTCTTTAAAAATCAAAAGCATTTCATGCTAAAACTATAGTTTTGTTCTCATACTTTTGTATAAACTCCAGATTAAAAAGAAAAAACCTTGAAACTTAAATTTTAAGTGGAATGTTTACTATAATTGGATTGCTAAAGAATGAGCATTTATTTTTTGATTTTTAACTCTTTGAAATGCCGCGGCTATGTTAGGCTACGTCTCAAATGGTCCATACGTTGAGTCCAATTTTCGATAACTCGTTCGAGCAATTTGAGTGGTAACTGGCAAATGATATGCGTGATATTTCGCTCCAGGGATTGAATCGCAACGGACTTGTTCGCATAGACTTAGCACTGTACATATCTTAACAGGAAAAAGTCTAATAGTGTGATATCACACTATCTTGGTGGCCAATCCACGGGCTCAAAACGTAAAATTATCTGTTTACCGAAGTATTCTTTCAATAAATACATTGATTGAAGCGCTCTCTTGTTAACCCCCGAATTTCGCCGAGCTAAAATTTCGGACATCAAATAGTCCGCAATCATGGGACGATAATGGTTGCCATTGACGGTTACGTTCTCACCGGGAGCATTTTTGAAGAAATATTGACCGATGATTCCACCGGCCTACAAACCACACTAAACCGTTGTTTTTTCTGGTTACTCTTTGTCCCAAATGCATCAATTTTGTTTATTTATATATCCACTGAGCCAGAAATGGGCCTCAGCGCTGAACAAAATTTGCCTTGAGTACGTCGGATCTTTTGGGAACTTTACGACTCCTTCTATTCAGTTAAGATCCCCACGTTAATTGCGTCAAGTCATTCCATACGTCCGTCCGAGTTGCTGTGAAGTTCGTTGGATTGACTCTCCCCGATATTCATGTAGCTCTCAGCTAAGGCTGCAATATTTTCTTCACTGTGTGCTGAACTTCATCTATTTGGTCGAATATTTTTTAATAATGAATGCTAGGTCTCAAGAGTGGTGATGGTGTTGACCATAGCACATTCTTTACGTTGTTCTAAGTTTCTCCTTGATAAAATGCCAAAAAATACTAAACACAAATAACATGACAGCTTGATTCGACTCACGCAAAATCTGTCAAAAAAAGGCTATTGAAAAAGGTACCTCTAATTGGATATCTAAGGTACCTCTACTCATATGTTCAAGGTATAAAAATTATTCAAATGGCTTAAATATAAGTAAATATTAATGTGTGCTTGAACAAAGAATAAACCGAATGCCGAATTCAACTAGAATCAAGGCAATTTTCCGCAATTTATGTGTACGCTAAAAGTTGGCAAAACTTTGTCTTATCACTTTTCATTTATCATTTGTTTACGAATTACGACATATAAATATAAGCTTAACTCATCTAACTTTAAGGTATTTCGCACTTAGGGAGCGTAGACGTGATAATGCTGCCTGCCATAAATGGCAGAACTTGTGCAGCTACCCTTATCTATGCGTGTGAAAATCCATTCATTTGTTGGTGTCTCTGTACAACTGAGCTTTGGTAACATAGATATGATATATGAAACAGTTAAGAGCAACAACTTAAACCCTTATATTTATAAATGATGCTTCATATTTACACGGCCACACATACTCTCTTCCATGTGAGTAGCACACTGTTGGTTACTAAGTTCCCTTATAATTGTTATTATAAACCATAATTCACTTCTTCGTGCAAAATTTTATTTTGGAAAAGGATACCTTTTACTAAACTAAACTAAACTAAAATAAACCCCTTTGGTCCTGATAGGAAAACTTTTTTACATCGAGAAAAAAAACCAAGAAGTCAATCCAAGGTATACCAAAACGACCGTAAAGCACGGTGGAGGAAATTTAAAAGTATGGGGGTCGTTTTCGTGGCGTGGAGTTGGAGCCGCAGTAAAGATAAAATGGAATAAGAATAAATTTGCATACCTTCATATACTAAAGAGTACAATGGAGTCATATTCCTATGATGTTATGCTAGTAAACTGGATAGTTAAGCACTATAACCATCCTAAGCATACAACAAAAGTGATAAAGAGAACTTGCTTGCATAAGAAAGACTTCCACTTCTCGATTGGTCAGCGCAAAGTTCTGAATTAAATCCTATCGGAAACTTGTAGAATAATATCAAAGAAAAAGTTGGACAAAGAAAGTATAAAAATTGCGACTAGCTTTGGACAGGAGAACAATAATAATTATTTTTCCTTACATATCTTTTAAAGTGCGTTAAATACTTGTTCAAGTTAATTTTGACTTAATAATGTAACGTGACCAAAACGTGTATTTTTATTATATAAAACTAGGTAATTTTGAACAATTTTTGTTTTTAGTGAAGTAATAAATAGTTTTTCTGCATCATAACGGTTTTACTTTCTTTGAATGTAACATTATTAACTACAATTCCCAATAAGAAAGTGCTCTAAATCTCTGTCTATAGTTGTATGATTATAGGTCACCGTAAAATTATCCGCGACATGGGAGTAAATTGACTATTCCTTTTTTAACTGATTTTCCAATAACTAGAGCCCTAAGCATTATAGTTGTTGCTGCACATTTGCTGGATATTCAGTCCTCTTTCTTAAAATAAGTACCTTTATTTACTTCTGATTACACTTCCTGCTTTTTTTTAAATTTTCTTTATACCTGTACAAATCAAATCAACTGCGGTCACTGAGATTATCAAAAATATGTCAACTTTCATTATGCTTGCAAAAAATCGAACGTGCAATTGTCAGTAATTGCTGTTGGTTGACACGTGAATACCATTGTTATGTGTAAATATGAAAGTTAACGCGAATATATTTGAATATCTGCATATAGAATGTTATCCAGTGAGGAAAATTTTGAGCATGCATTTTTATAACATAATATTCAAGAGTCAATGCCGAAGAACCGGGGAAGTAATGAAAATATTGCTGCCTTTCAATCAAGTGTTGCTGAAGACCGCAATTTGTCGATTTCAAGACATTTTTAAAAGTAGAGAATGTCTTAAACCATAACCTTGACTTGTAGATTTTGAAAAAGGAATTAGGCTTGCATTCATAAAAAATTGCTCTCACGCAAGACCTGAAGCTAACACCATAGATGTAGTAAATTTGCAGATTTTGCCACAAAGTTTGAAACGCCTAGAAGAAAACGACGAAGAAGCTATAAAAGTGTGTATAAATTATCAAAGTTTTAAGCAGAGTCAAACGCTACACTCGCTAAAAACTGTAAACAAATAAGGACTCTCATTGAAGTGAATCTATGTAATCACGGACGAACCGCTCTCCTGCTTTAACTGCCTTCCTGAAGCCTTGGATTACTCCTTTGCAGAAGCTAGTCGTGGCAGATTTTTTCTCTGCTCCCAAACTGACGAAGGTAGATGAGGTGTTCTGTAATGAGCTCTCCGTCAACCTTAGCTCTAGGCTTGTTGACTACTGATAGTGTTTTTAAAGCAAAATTGGCTGCTATTAAGAGGACAGTGGACGTACTGCTACAAAATGCATAATCTTTCAGGAAAGTTAGCATTCATTTCGACAGCAAAGCTCGCTAAGTATGCACACAAAGTTAGTCAAGGAGTTTCTAACCTCATAAGATAATTGCAGCAAACTTCTTCATCACCAGACTCGTTTGGGCGCCTAGTTACAGTGGTATCGCTGTAAACTTGAGCTAGCAAGAGGAGACACCCTGACCCTACTTACATTAAAATGGAAACGAGTAAAACCACCGTCATCTTGCGTTCTAGCACAGTGCCTATGAACCTCGCGACTGCGAGATTCCTTTTATCTAGAGTGAACTATTTCTTCTTTTAAAAATTCAGGTTGCCGCAATCATAGACGTTCTAACTGTGTAATGTCCAATAGACATTCATGCGGTAAAGCTATTACTTTCACAAAACAGGAGACCACTAAAGTAATTTGTGATCAGCTCAAAGTGCTTTGTCAAGCTGTGAGGGACTTTTGTTCTATTTAATAGGAGCCTTAGATGCCAGCACGGAAAAACATTTTAGGCTGTTCAAGGAGATCTCTGCTAGGATCGACAGGTTAACCTAATTTTAAAAATTAAATATTGGGTAGTCGAAAAAGTCTTTTCCTATTTCTAACCAAACATCAACTTATTCTTTTATATTTATAATAATAAATAAATAGACAAATTGTTCCATTTTGATCGACCACTTATTGCCTTTTTTCCGCTATCATTCATCAGTGTAAATCGAAATTTTCGGAACAGAAGCGAGCCACCATTATTGTGCTATACAAACTGATACACCATTGGCTCTGTAAACTTTACAAATTTAATTAGTGGATTGCCATTTGAATTTCACCTGTTGCTGTGACATTGGAGCTGGATGAGTTGTATGAATGCACCCCTATCACATTTGAACATTTCCAAGTCATGGTTATTTCAACGTACATCTATGTAGTCGGACTAGCAGCAATAATATTTTGTTTGTGGGTTCGTTTCACTTCAGCCCTGTTCGCTTGACTCTTGCGGTAATGCAATAAACGCGAGTCACCCAGCCGAAACGTTCTGCCTACGGATTAGAAGGATGAAGTTAATGTCGTGTAACGAAATTCATTTGTGATGAAATCCACATATTATTACATTTAAGGAAAGGGCGCCTTGTTAAGCTGTGACTGCTGGCTTGCTTTGCAGTTTACTTAAACCCACTAAGCTTAGAAAAGTAACGGATAATTTATCTCCGACCGCAAGTATATCGATTTTGAATTATCCATGCCCTTTAATCTGCGGTAGAAATTATCAACCGGACATTAAAGTAACCAAACACAACGCTTTGATGGCTAAATATTTGATCTGTTTTGAGATTAATGAAATCGAAAAAAAGAAAAATTGAATAGTAGTTAAAAAAATATTCTTTACTACCGTAAACAAACAAATTTGCACTTACGTTTCCAACATTGTAGAAATTTCCGTAAAATAATAACAAAACGTGAGCTTAACTTTGTGGTTAACTTGTGTAAATTTTCACTTCCTTTAGCCAATTAAGAAGGCTTAGAACAACTAATAAGCATATAGAAGAATTATAGGTCTTTTGAAGAATTTCTTTTCTCGTATTTCTGAAGATTTCATTTGTACTGAGTAAATAGCTAGTTTTGATCTTTTACATTAATTAATTCTGTTTCATTTTGATTTCTCCCTTGAAGGCGTATCCGCTTTCCGCATTGCCTTAGTTCAAGTTCACCTTCTCATTAGGCAAATTGTTATCATTTTACTTTGATTTTTATTCGATAATCGCACCATTTACCATTTATTGTTTTTGAATTATTTTTTGCTTTTGTACTTGTGCACTGCACTTCTGTGCTTCGACCAGCCGGTAATTATTATTTTGCTTGTTGATTTTAAGTTATAAAAAGGCATATTTTGCCAATACATGTGGGCGAAATGCAAATTATGTGAGTCCTGAAAATTACTGTCTTTTGAAATTATTCATGCGATTATTTAAAAAAAAAGAATGGTGAGGTGGTAACTTTTGGTATTTTGCTGGTGGAAATCTGAACCCAAAATGCTTTTGTGAAGTATTCGTAATGAACTTTGAGTTATTATTATATAATATATAACTTAAATTCATGAAAATTGTGAAAAATTAAACAGTATTCATTACTTCTTCTTACACAAATCGGTCTCGAGTAGAAAAAGCTTTTCGCTGTAGCATCATCTTCCATGCGAACGACATGGCCTAATCAGCCCATTCGTTGAATTTTTATGCTCTTAGCTGTACCGAAAATAAACTGCACACATTGTTTTATTTGTAATGTAACGAATTTTAGCAATTTTTGCTGGTAAGTTTTTTTTAGTAACAAATGGAAGAATTGTTGTCCATTTGTAATTAAAACTAGTAAAAATTATAATTTTCTTAATTTATGAAGAATTGTTCGTTTAAAACACTTCATTAAATTCTGCGTAGTCACGACACGGTGTGTTTCTTATAAAATGGTATAATATGATATGATAGTTGAAACAGTCTTTCTTATAATTTTCGGCCGATATAATGTCCTTGGTGAAAAACGGAGTGGTCTTAAGGCCGCAAGTACCATATTTTGGTTTGTGTATATAATTGTGAACCTGTCAATGTTTTTGAGTTCATGTTTACACATGTTTAATCCTCCATTATTATGTACTCAACAGAATCATTAAGCAAAAGATCGTACAACTTGCTGTCCTCTTTCTTACTTGTTGTTCACATTTTGTTTATTTATTTATTATATCCATTATATGTTAATTTTTTATGTACATGTGTATATTATTTTTTGTATTTAATGAAATGAATACAGCAAGAAAAATATTTCGGCACAATTTTTGTTTTTTATTTCTCTGTACTTAGTGCTAATAACAAACTTGGCTATTTGATAGTATTTTTTTAGCTATTGATTGCGGTTTATTGTTAAAGAATTACATGGGTTTACGGATTCCGAAACATCGATATTTTTTAGTATTTTATTAAATTATGAAACACCTCCAGAATATTGTCCCAAATTTTCAAGTTGATCCGAGTAATAGTTTCGGCGATACAGCAGTCCGCAGCCGTTTAATCTGTTTTTCCCGAAACTGTGTTCTTGAAGATGGCTGGCAACGCGGGTGCATCTTTTTTTTGAAGGGTCACCAGAAACGGTGTCGCAATGGCCGCAAATGGCTATTACTTTTCAGCATTATTTTTTCTTTTCAGAAAAATATTAATGTTCTTTATTTTTATTGTAAGAAATCAGTTGAATTTAAAATAAACAATAAAAGTTTTAAAATTTAGTGAAAAAAATAATTTCTTTTCAACAAGTTATTTATTGTAGATTGTTAATTATATATATTATATATCAAAGCCAACAATTTGCAGTTCGATTGAATATCAGGTGCTCCAATATTTCCACTTTATGTTTCTTTAAAGGCGGTGGTTGTAGTTCTCTTTCTTTCCGAATATAGTCTTCAACTATTTGCAGGAGGTCATCGTTTTAATGAGTTCTTCGTTGGGATTATTTAAAGAGTCCAATATTTCTTTTACTGCAGATAATCCGTTTTCCTCGGTATTAGAGGGGCGATCATCGAACGTTTCTTATCTTTGGCTCGTCGATTTCGGTCACTTGCTCACGACTGTTCGCGAATAGTTGCGATTATCCGTTGCTGAAATTATTGTAGCCGGTGAGCACAGTCGATTATCTGTTAGTGGAGGTGTTGTAGGCGGTTATTGTGAGAAGTTTGATATATCGGTATGTGTGGATTACCATAAATAAATGTTAGCTTTATATTACCTTAGGTACTATTATGTGGTCCATAGGGATTTGGTGGTGCGTTAGCATAACACATTGTGCCTGAAATAAATAAAAATAAAATGATATATTAGTTTGTAATATTTATTATATTAAAATTTATAGGTAATGTTTTACTTACGAATGCTGAAAAAGTTGTATTGAGATTTATTAATTTGTTGTAAAAATTATCGAAACTTAAGATAAAGCCATGCCAGTTTTTTGTATCCGTTTTTTACCTGCAGCAACTACACGCTTTCAAGTTTACTGCTAAGTTCTCTTTTATTTAAAATTACTTTTGTGTCTTCCAGAAATAATTAAGTCGTTCATCCCAAAATTCAAGGTTATTCCCATAGTTGTGATTGTTGTTGCTTCATAGATTACCTGCGAAGTAAAAATTATATAGATCCCACAACTGTGTGGGTTTTCCTGGTTTCTGGAATGGTTCATTTATGTCTCAAATTTTCTAATGCAACGGCTTTGTTGAAGAATAGAAGTTTTTGGAAAAGTGTTTTCTGGAGTGTTTCTGAACTAATACTAATTATGTCTGATTGCTTTTTATGTCAGAGTTTCTGTGAACATAAGACAAGTCGCTTTATTCTCAGTAATGCGATATGATTTTGTATCGATGACGACGATGAGACTCTACTTGACTTGTCGGTAATCGAAAACGGCTAAATCGATTAGTCTCAAATTTTAGTAATTAATTTAGTAGTCAATCAAAGTTTTTTTTGCACCTATAAATATTTACCTTTTATAAAAAATTTTCGTGTAAATAGCTCATACATATGTACATACTATGTGCACATTCTATATGTCAATTCTTTTTATTCGTTTTAAAAACCCATCATATTTATTGAAACTTCAGCAACCACATTAACGTTTTTTTTTATTTGAATTACAGGTATGTTTATATATATAAACAAGTATACACGCAAGGTCATGTATGCAAGTAAAACTAAACTTACTGGGTATGTATTCCATTCACCAGTGTCTGAAAAGTTCCACACTCACAAGCTCACGTCCTTTTGTTTTGTATAATTGAGTAAATATTATATCATACCTATTGCATAGAACAATACAATTTTATGTACTCGCAGGTATAAAATATTTTACCTGTTACACTTTGCTTTCCTTTCATACTCACATTTAATTCTTAGTTTCAATATGTAAAATACACAGATATTTGGTAAAATAGTGCCATAATTCCTTCAATAAAGAACTCTGATTATCAGATTGCTTATGAATTTTATTCCACATAAATAAGGCGGCTCAGTTTCATTCATTGAGTGAATCCTCAAACGAGATATTTTTGATTTATTTTTAGGTTGTTTAATAAATTTTGTTGTTTGATAAGAAAAACACAATTTTATGATTCAAAATACACTTTATCATTCAGAATAATCTCCCTGAACATTAAGGAGCTATAAAAGGGTGACACTTTCAAATTACTATTTTTGTTCCTTTTTTGAAAGTTTATATTTTCAAAAATATCTTATGAAATCGGAAAGCTTGTATTTTGAATAGCAGCCTTCTAAAGAGCGACCCCTCGTTGGGGAACTTTCTTTTTGGCTCCTCCGAAGACAGCACATAACTCTTAATCTAAAAAATCCTAAAATAAAGGCCAAAATATACCTTAAAGTAATTTCAAAATATTCAATTGAGTACTTTCTTTTATAAAATTACGAAAGCGCCTAATTTTTCATAATGCTTGGCATAGCCCCTTAATACACTTGCTCCAATAATCTTCCAATCTGTGGATTCCATGAGATTGAATTGAGAATCCAGAAGATTTGCGAAATACGCTTCAAAAGCCGTTATAATAATTTCATCTGATGAAAAACGCTTGCCACGCATACATTTTTGAATTCTGTAAATAAATGGAAGTCGCTGGGGCCAAATCTGGGGAATTCGGTAGATGCTCCAACAATTCGAACTTTAATTCGTGGATTTTAGCCACTGTTAAAATGCTCTTGCGACGCGATACATTGTCCTCATTAACTGGTTATTTTTCACGAGTTTTTTTCCTTCAACTGGTCCAAAATGTTATAATAATATTCAGAACTAATTGTTTTCCCAGTTTGCAAGTAATCCACAAACAAAATTCCTCTCGCATCCTAAAAAACTGATGCCATAACCTTCCTGGGCGATTTCGAGACACGAACTCGTTTCGAAGCCGAACAATCTATAGCCTCTTGTTTTGATTCAGGATAATGGTGATAAACTCAGTCTCATCCATAGTGATGAATCGATGCATAAAATCCACTTTGTACTTTTTAAAATGCTCCAAATGTTTGCTGAGAAAGTCTACACGCGGATCGTCTTCAAGGCTTGTACGACCACGTTTAAATTCACCCACCCATCTTTCTACTGTTCTAATTGTAGGTGAACAATCAGTATATATTTTTAACATTCGTTCGTAAATTTCTTTTGGTGCTACACTTTCCAAAAATAACAATTTGACCAGTACAAGTTAATAAATTTTTTCCATTGTAAAAAAATACTGTGACAGGGACACTAAATGGCTTGTAAGCAAAGAATGAATTGACAGATTGAAATGAGACTTTACATATGTTCATACGAAGAGTGTCCCAACAAAACAAACAAAAAATGTTGGGCTAGTAGCGACGCCCTCTGATCTTCGAACGGCGAAACTTCTTGAGCAACCTGGAATATTTGAATACGCATGGATTATGTGTGGAAATTAATGTACCAAACTCCATATCGATATAACAATTCTAGTTCAGTTGGTAAAAAGTCTTGTAGCTCCAAAATAGCTGAATGTGCTGGTTGTACAAAGAAGACATTGTAGCATATGAGTAACGGTTTTAGGAAGACTTTTGGTAGAGATAGTGTCAGCTGAAGCAAAGTTAACACAAAAAAGAAAAAAAAACGCGGTTGCTGAAAACAAACCTTCAAAAATTAAAAGGTTTTCATACATAAACTTGATGATGATCATTCAGTTTGTATGGCAGCTATACACTGCATATGTACTATATGTAGCATTGCTTTAGAAAATATTTTATAAAACTACCTCGTGAGAAAAACAGTTTTCCATGCAAGAACTTGATGCAAATCGTTCAAATTGTATGCTAGCTTTCATGGTGGACTGATATCGGCGGTTTCAGTATATTAGCAGCTTTTTGGAGACAAAAGGCTAAATTAACTCACTTCATTACACTGATCATCTCGTGATAAACTTATTTAGTTCAGGGTATACAAATTATTCTAAATGGTTTAACTATAAGTTTATATTAATGTGTGCTTAAACAAAGCATATACAGAATGCCGAATTCCACTCGAATCAAGGCAATTTTCCGCAATTTATGTGTGCGCTAAAAGTTTGCAAAATTTTTTGTTATCACTTACTTTTTCATTTGTTTACGAATTACGACATATAAATATAAGCTTAACTCATCTAACTTTAAGGTATTTCGCACTTAGGGAGCGTAGACGTGATAATGCTGCCTGCCATAAATGGCTTAGCTTCATCTGCCTTAATGGAGCTAGCAAATACATTAGCACGAACTTGTGCAGGTACCCTTATCTATGCGTGTGAAAATCCGTTCTTTTGTAGTGGATCTGTTCAATTGAGCTTTGGTAACATAGAGATGATATGTGAAACAGTTAAAAGCAACAACTTAAACCCTTATATTTATAAGCGATGCTTCATATTTACACGGCCACACATACTCTCTTTACTGTGAGTAGCACACTGTTGCTCGTGCCTTGCTAATGATGAGGTTGATTTAGAGTCATACTACTGCTTGTCCCATTTTGCATAATTTTTGAAATATTTAATCTTGTTTCCACAGTTTCTTATCACATCTGCAGCACATATTTTATTCTTATGTATACTAATCTGTAATTTCGTAATTTTATTTCAAATAATTTTTAAACCCAATATTTCGGTGTGCCTATATATACGCCCTATAAAATTTTGGTGGTGAATTATTAAAGTTATTTTCATCCTTTCTTTGTTTTTGTTGATCCAGTAAATATTTTATATGAAAAATTGTCTTTGGTAATATTTTTGGTTACGTATACGCACCGTAGCCTTTTACGAATATTGTTGTTGTTTGTATAAATTATAGTAATTAGTAGATTAATCGCAATTATCGCATTGCTCCGCATATACTATACTTTCTATTCATTTCATTTAAATTCCATTGCTTGGCTATATCTGTCATCGATTTGTCAATGTTTTCTGTTGAGTCAATAGACGACTACGCTGTTATTTTGATTTGGTTAGTTTTATTGGTAGGCCTGTCGGCTGCATGAACCTTTTTCTCTTATTCGGTACTATTTCAAATCCAATTAAACAAATCGGTAGGGATATTGGAATTATGAACTTCTTTAGCTGATTTATAATTATGCACTGATAGAAAAAAGGTAAGCAGTTATTTTATGGTCATAGGTCATCCTTTCCGAAGGTTTATGGCTTGTAGTCGTTTCTCAATTAACTGCAAAAAACAAAGTGTAAAAGAAATTAAATATTTGAGTTTGTTAACTGCCTTGAGGGGAACTTTGTAGGATAATTACGATTACAAATTTTTCTTTAAATTATTATATGAAACCGTAAAATAATTCACGATATACGTGGTATGTTTCGTTATTAACTGATCTGCCAGCAACTAAAGATCTAAATTTTATAGGTCTTGCTGTATATTTACCCGCACACATTTCATTCAATTACTGTGCATTGTACATTGTTGGATATTCAGTCCCTTTCTTAAAATAAATAACTTTATCACACCTGTTTACACTTCTCGTTTTTTATTGGTTTTCTTTATATTTGTATTTTCAAATCAATCCAACTGCTTTCAATCTCGCAGAAAATTGTCAATCTTCATTATCCTTGCAGAAAATCGAAAATAAAATTGTCAGCACTTTGCTGTTGGTTGACAGGTGAATACTACTGGTATATGTAAATATGAACACTAAAGCAAATATAATATATACGAATATTTATATATATAGGGAATTCCAATACGGAGCTTATTTTTTTCATTGTATCCAGTAATGTTTGCAATTTCATCATGTAGATATATACATACGCAAGAATATTGTTTAAAAATTATTAAATTTCATTATTAAAATAATCGTTCTCCAATTGCAACTTTTAGTGGACTTTTGCTGATTGTATTAATTGTACACGTATGCTCGCCATTCGTCGAATTGTTGAAAATTTCTAACGTACATGCTATTTACATAATGCCCAAATTTTGCCGTTCAAACAACTGAGACAACAGAGATTATGAGGTTATTTGAAGTCACCACCAACAATAGCACTAAATGCTATTTTATACATAGCACCCACGGACATTGCCCGGTAAATGCGAAGTGCGCTTTAAAGATATGTGAAGCTAAGCAATCAAGAGCACATCGAATCTCTTTCTTCTTTTAACTCCATTCCTGAAAACTTAGGTCTCTGCTTCACAGAAACTACTCGTGGTGCTCACATACCGATGAGGAACGATGCTGGGATGACGCGCAGTAAACATTCTCACGGCTTGGTCGGTGCTACGATGAAAATTTAAGTTGTTCTGTAAGGAGATCTCCTTCAATATTAGCTATAGGTCTTTTGACTACTGCGGTGTTTTCCACGCAGAAGTGGCTGCTATTAAGATGACAGTAGAAGTACTGCTACAAAATGCAGAATCTTTCAGGAAAGTGAGCATTTATTTCGACAGCAAGTACCAGCGCTGAGGTCGCTAACTGTGCAGTTAAACCTCATTCGATACAGCATCAAGCTGCTTCATCACCAAACCTCACGTGCGCTTAGCAAACGAGTGGTTTCTGTGCTACTGCCATATTCCTTTGGGCTAGAGTAGAACGTAGTGAACTACTTTTTCTTTTCAAAATTCCTTTCGCCGAAATCATAGGTTTTCCCATTGGATAATGTCCGATAGACATTCTTGGGGTAAGATTACAAATCTTGTCGAATCCAGGCTATTATAATCCATTGTCGAGCCTTTGAATGATTGAGGCAGAAACATCTCGGCACATTCATCTTCGGCAAACCATAAGACTTTTGAAATAAGTTCGGATAAGCTCAAAGTGCTTTGCCAAATTGTCAAATTGTGAGCAACTTTTGATCTATTTAATAAGAGTTTTAAGCGCTAATACAGATCAGCATTCTAAGCTCTTCAAGTTAGATCCCTGCTAGAATTGGCAACTTAACCTAAAGTAAACAAACCGGACTGATGAATTTAAAAATATATGTAAGGTGTAACAACTACGTTACATTTTGTGGTCTTCTTGGTTGCTTTTGCCTAAAGGAAATCTAATAATCCAGTTACTTTCTGGGTAAAGCAAAATTTCCTCCTCTATAGTTCGCCACTTTCATCACAATCGGTACATCATATAGGCGTGCCCAAGTTTTTGAATTTCACCTGTTGCTGTGGCATTGAATTGTAATGAGTTGTATGAATGCACCCCTATAAGCTTTGAACATTTCGAAGTCATCGTATATATGTATGTATATATATCTACGTAGTCGCACTAGGAGAAATAATATTGTGTATGTGGGTTCGCTTCAGTTCAGCACTGGGCTCCTGCCCCTGGTGGTAATACAATACACGTCAGGCACCCAGTCGAAATGTTCTGCCTACGGTTTGAAGTGGTTGCAGTGCAATGAAATCCTCATATGTATTATCACATTTAAGCCAAGAGTGCCTTGATAAGCTGTGATTGTTTGCTTACTTTGCAGTTTAATTAAACTTATTGTCGGATCGCCAAGCTTAGCAAACTAACCGATAATTTACCTCAGACCGCAAGAATAACGATTTGAAAATTTCTATGCCATTTAATCTGCGCTAGCAATTACCAACCGCACATCAAAGTAGCCAAATACAACGCTTTGATGGCTAAATATTTGATTTGTTTTGAAATGGAAAAATTATCAAACAGAAAAACTTAAATAGTTATAAAAAAAAAGAGTTTTTTATTGACGTAAAATACAAATGTAAACTTCCGTTTCTAACGTAGAAATTATAGAAAAATAATGAATTTGAAACATAAGCTCAGCTTTATGGTTAACTCGTGTAAATTTTCACTTTCTTTAGCCAATTAAGCGGGCTTAGAACACTTAATGAGTCTATAGGAGAATAAGTTTGAAAAATATCTATTCCTGCTTTCCTAAGCTATCATTTGTACTGAGAAAAGAGTTACCTTTGGTATTTTCAATTAAATACATTTCACCTTAACTTTGTTTTTTATACGATGAATACAACCCTTTCTTTCTTGTTTATTTTTTTGAATTACTTGTTTCTTTTGTATTTGCGCTTACTCAATTGCGCTTCTGAACTTCGACCAGCCGGTCATTACTATTTTATCTAAACACTAGTTGATTGCTATAAGTCTTAAAAAGTTATATTTTGCCAATAAATGTGGGCGATATGCAAATTATGTGAATCCTGAAAGTAATTGTCTTTTGAAATTATTCATGCGATTATTTTTGGAAAACGATGTAAGGGTAAATTTCGGCATTTGTTTGTCAAGATGTGACCTCAAAAATGGTTTGATAAAGTATTCGTTATAAGCTCTGAGTTATTATTATTATTGTTTTGAACTTTTTTCTGACTTTTGATATTGGGAAGTGGAATACTTCAAGATTCGTTTTATGTTCTTGTATTATGAATGAATAAAGATGGAGCAGAAAGTTTTGAATTATACTATTATGTTACTTAGCTCGATGAGAATTGTGACAAATTAAACAGGTTTGTTTACTTCTTATTATTCTTCTTCGTCAGTTGCTCTATCCTTTTCGAGTTCATGCCAGTTGAATATCTCAAGTGCAGATAGACCGCTATGCACTTAGATGCGTGGGCGCCCTTACCATCTATGGGTCTTAAGCCAAGGTAGCACATTCGTTGAATTTTTATGCGCTTCTATCTTCTTCGATATTCATAGTTCACTCGGACGGCTCCATAGATCTGGCGAAAAGTAGTTCGCTCGAATGCTCCAAGTGCTTTCTCAACTCACCATCGTCCATGTCTCCGCGCAGGCCGGGAATAATAAGTGACTTATAGAGCGTAATTTCTGTTCTTCGAGAGAGACAGATATGTTTTTTAATTGCCCACCGATCCCAAATAAGCACGTGTTGGCAAGAGTTGTTCTGCGCTTGATCTCCTGTCTTAGATTAGTAGTGGAGTTTATGCTGGTCCCGAGATATATGAAATTTATAGCTGCCAACTGTGATGCAGTTCTCAAAACGCCAGGAATCTATGTATATGTTTACAGGGTTTCACTTTTTTCTAGACTTGAGCGGCGTCGTGGTGGCTATCAGAACCTTCTTCGATTCAGCTTTTTATATCCTCAATTGAGTCAAAACGTTGTCCACCGAGTGGTCATGTGAATTTGCTGAATAGCCAGAAGTTACTCGAAGGTAAATCAAGCGAATGCGGTGGTTGCGGTACGATATTAGAAATGTGGCGAAATGATCACGAATAACCAGTACAGTATGAGATGTTGCATTATCGCTCTTCTTTGTTCAGTAAATTCAGACATAGTAAAAATCAACGAATTCACTTTTAGACCCTCACAAAATGGCGCGTATCTCAAATACTAGTGAATATTTTGATATGAAATTTAGCGAAGTATAAATTAAAATTCACTTTCTAATTTGATCACAGTAGTACTATATGTTTCTTTTGTTGCTAAAAGTAATAATGTATGTTCAGGGACATATGTATTATATATAGCACATGTATGCATTCTTGTAACTACGTATTATTCTTTGTGGTTTGTTGTTTAAGAGTTACATGGATTTACGTATTTAAAAAAATCTTTGTTTTTTATTATTTTCTTCAATTCTAAAACACATTTAAATTTTTAAGTTGATCGGAGTAATAGTTTAGGAGATAAAGACTTGAAAACACGTGCGCTCGAGGCTAGCTAGGCTAAGTGCACCGTTTTAAACGCTTTTTTCTCAAAACTGTGTGTTTTGAGGTCGGTTGGTAAGATTTAATGAGTTTAAAGAATTCTAAAAATAAATAAATTTTTTGAAAAAAAAAAATGTCGCGAAATATGTACTGAAATTTTAAATTTTTTTTAATTGTCTGCCAAAAATCCCACTTCAGTTTTTTTCTTCGTCCAAGTTTTCAGCTAAGCTTTTAGCTAAAACACTTTAGATTTTCACTTTAAATGAATTGTGGGAGCTATCTTGCCAACGAGGGCGCATGACTTTTTCGAAGTTTAACCGTCGCAATAGCCAAGTTTAAAATATTTTTTACTAAAAATTTCTGAATTTCTTTGTTAATACTGTATAACAATAAAAAATTCTAATAAAATATTTCTTTTTGTTTATGAGAAAAAATTGTTGCAAAAAGGTAAGAGGGAACCCATAACTGCGTGGGCAGTTTATAACTTTGATTTACTTTGATTCAGCATTAAGTGATAAATTGGTTACGAACGGTATATATTCATATGTATTTAGTGATAAATTAGTTAGATTTTGAAAAAGTAATATGATAGAACTTGGTGTTTCTTTATCGTTCAGCAAAAAAATTAATGTTCTTTATTTTTAATTTAAATAAGGATTTATTTATTGTTTAAGTTATCACATTATATAAATAATGAAATTATCATATTATCACATCGAACATAAAGAATCGTATCGAACCCAACAATTTTTAGTTGGATTGAAAATCAAATGCTCCAATATTTCCACTTTAGGTTTCTTTAAAGGCGGTGGTTGTAGTTCTCTTTCTTCCCGAATATAGTCTTCAACCGCTTGCAGAAGGTCATCTACATCGTCACAGCTCAATCGTTTTAATGAGTTTTGGCTAGTTGATGATGCTTCTCCGTTGGGATTATTTAAAGAATCCAAGATTTCTTCTGTCGCAGATAATCCGTTTTTCTCGGAATTAGAAGGGGCGATCGCCGAAAGCTTCTTATCTTTGGCTCGTCGATTTTTGAACCACACTCTTACTTTTAATTCGTCCACTCCTATGCGTTCTGCGATTTGTCTTCTACGCGCACCTTTGGCAAACTTGCAACCTCTATATTCGGACTCTAATTCGGCCACTTGCTCACGACTATATACTGTTCGCCAATGGTTGCGATTATCCGTTGCTGAAATTGTTGTAGCCGGTGAATACAGTCGATTATCTGTTAGTGGAAGTGTTGTAGCCGGTGATTGCCAAGAAGTTTGATATATATGTGGATTACCATAGATAGGCTGTATATTACCATAAGTACAATTATGAAGCCTATACGCATTTGGTGGTGCATAATAACACTGCGTCTGAAAAAAAAAAAATTATATTATATATTAGTTTGTAAACTATATATATTAAAATTATAAAAGGTAATATTTTACTTACGAATGCTGAAAAAGTTGTGTCGGGAAACATTTTTTTAATTTGTTGTAATAATTATCGAAACTTAAGATTTTTTAGATCTTTGCTCCTCGAAAGTTGGTTTGCTAATGTTTTAGAAAGAGTCGTCTGCTTCTTTTATACTATAGTTTTTTGTTTCCGTTCCGCAGCACTATGCCGTGTTAAGTTTATTGGCCTCTCTTCTTTAAAATTACCGTTGTGTGTTCCAGAAGTAATTATTTTAGCCGAACAGAAGTAATTAAAGCCTTCATCCCAAATTCAAGGTTATTCCGTACCTGTTGTTGTTGATGCATAGATTTTTGGTGAAAATTATATAGATTACCACAACTGTGTGGGTTTTCCTGGTTTTTCTGAAGAATGGTTCACTTATGTCTCAAATTTTCTAATGCAACGGCCTTGTTAAAGAATACAAGTTTTGGAAAAGGGTGAGTTCATTAACGATCACTTACCGACACAATAAAAGTTTGTCCTCGAATGCTTCTGAACTAATTTATGTGTGATTACTCTTTATGTCAGAGTTTCTTTGAGATATGGTATTAAACATAAAACAAGTCGTTTTCTTCTCAATAATGCGACATGAGTTTTGCGACAGAGAGACTCTACTTGACTTGTGGGGTATATATTATTTACTATTCATTTCTAAATTTGAGTATTAGCTGTTAGCAATATAGGATGATTCCTTGTTATTATTTCTGCTTTGTTTTAACATTTTCCGTACTAATTTCCATTTTCGTGAACATAGCGTCACCGCATTTCTTGGTGACAATTTTGGTTTGTACGAAATTTAAAAATAATCGATCTTTTCAGTTTATTTTCTCAATGTACATATATTTAAGAATACACACAGAAAATTTAATATCCTTCCGTGTCATATTTTCCAGAGAGTTAGATGTGCATTCCAAACTTTAAACGCGTTTTTTCAAAATTGTGCTTTCAAGGTCGGGGACCAACATTACTCGGAAATGGCTAAATCGATTAGTCTCAAATTTTGGTAATTAATTATGTAATAAATCGAATATTTTTTTTCACCGTTAAATATTTTTTTATAAATAATTTAAGGCCGAAATTTTGTCAAAAATATTTATTGTGTTTATTCTAGAAATTCATTACTAGATTTAACATTACCATAACGAGATCTGTTGATTTCTTTAACTTCAGCAGATCCAGTTTAGAGATATAGTGGTCACAAGAAAACGGCTTTTTTGAGATACTGTTTTCGGAGATATTTTTATTAATACTGAGTCTTAAAATATAGTTAAAAGATGCCACAATACGTATAGAAATTTATGGATCAATGAATTTAAAAGTTTTCTCGGAAAAAAATTCTGGAAAATTCTCTATTTTCGGCCGTCTAACTATATCAGACTTCTTAACATACCTAAATTAAAATTTAATACTTTTAATCCATTCATCTAAAAGCGATGAGCCCGAGGTGCAGTAGTTAATAAATAATTTTTCATTCTCAGTTGCATAGAAAATATTTTGTAATCTAATTCTTGGTATGTGCATGTATGTATGGATTGACTCCAATTGTTATTCAGCCTTTAGAGCCCTTTTAACTTGTATATAGTTTATATTTATGTATATATTTACGTATATGTATTCTTTTTCTACATTTGAAAACCACTACTTATTTATACAAACATCTTCAACCACATTAACTTCTTTCTTTATTTGGAATTACAGGTAGGTTTAAAATAGACAAAAATTTACACGCAAGGTCAATTATGTATGTATGTATTTCATTCACCAGTGTCCGAAAAGTTCCACACCCACAAGATCTCATGCTTTTGTTTTGCTTAATTCTTACATAGAACAATGCAACAGTTTGCATGCAGGTATAAAATATTTTACCTGTCAGCGCTCGATTGTTGTAAATTTAATTGTTTGCGGCTACCTGCTAAACTTTGTTTTTGCTTTCATACTATATGTATGCTCAGTTTTGTTATGTTAAGCATGTGGAAGTTTAGTAGTATATTCTGGTATTAGCTTATATTTCTCATTGTTCATTCACTAAGCTAACCGAAAAACTGGATTTTTTCGTTTAATTTTTATGCTCTGAATAGGATATATTAGTTAGCTACAAAGGTTTGGCCACAAATGTTTTAACACTAACCTTGAAGATAAATATAAATGATCGCGGGACGAGCTGAGGCAGCCTGTTATTCTGTCTGTAATTTGAATAAAATTTCAATTTTGGAAGGTCATTATAACTTCCCTTGAAGTTAACGTTTGTTCTTGTTTATTATACAAACATGTTATCTCTATAATTTTAGTCAATAAGAAACTAAGTCCTTTTAGAAGTAATTTGCCAATATTTTCCAACTGAAACTCTTCGATACGATAAGCATCTTGTTTTTAACCGTAAGGAATTTATAAGATAGGAAGAAGCCTTTATGTGACAGCTCTATGCTACGGCGCTCCAAAATTTCTCAGCTATCGTAGCGTTGCCTTCGAAAATAACTCATTTGGTCATTACACCAATCCTTACATATGCAGTGATAAATATTATATTTGTCTGCTCCAGCAGCCCATAAACGTATTCATCAGCGGAAGTATTCGGCATAGAAGTTTTATTGAACAACTGCGGGACGATACAGAAGGCAACCATTTACACAGAGAGCCTGGCGTCGCTACTCGCCTTGTCTTCGTCAAACCTCAACTCCAGAATAAATATTTATGTGTAGACCAATATTGTGCATGTGGTTGTGAATATGAATCTATTGCGAAGTGGATATTTTTCTCATAATGCCAAAACTTTTACTTTATGCAAAAATTTAATATGGGTGCTGTGAGTAGATGAAAAAAGGAAAACGTATTACCTTTTTGAGCAATACAGTGAAAAAATATATCGATATACATATGATTATAAATTCTGCATGCATTGCTTCAAAAATATCAAGTAGTAATATTAGATTTTATGAAAGCAAACCACTTAAAGAAACTTTTATATCTGCCTTTCAGAAGGTAGATTAATGTTGTAAACTTTCATTTTAAAGAACCCTGCATCACAAGTGTATCTGTACCTAGCACATTTGTTGTTGTAATTTTACTACATACGTTGAAAGCATAATTTCACTTATTTCACATATGGGCGCCTGGGTATATACTACGTTTAAACAATGATAATTGATATAGCATGCGTTTACTCTAGTAGTTTGCAGCCGCAATAACGGTTAATTAGCTTAATTGGTTTGGAAATTGCTTGCTGTTTGTTTGGATGTAATGGGCTGAGAGTGAGCGCAACTCACAAACTCATTTTATGCCGTGCTCTTGTATGCAGTTATATGTCTGTATGTATACATATGCTTATAATTATTTCACTACCTGTCTGTTTGCTATATTTAAGCACATTAACTTGTTAAAAACTTTGAAGGCTGATGATTAACATTTGTTAACATGTAGAAAGAGCTGTTGAAGTTCAAGCTGAAAGTAACTTGAAATGAATTTTAGATGTTAAAAAAACTTTATTAATTTTCGTAACTAAAATTTATTTAAATTAATATTCTAAAGCCACACCGATAGGTGTTTCTTACTAAAGTCTAAATAACTAAATGTAAAATACCTTAAAATGCGTTTAATAAAAATTACTTACCCGCAACGAAGAACACATTTATGCATTTATATAAGTTTACAAAACGGGAAGTAGATTTTAAAATTAATGTGATTTCACCATTCGCGGTCTTCTCCATGTATGTTGGAGTAGCTGAATTTAATCCTCTGTTGACGTTAAATGTTTTCTTAATAGTTAGGTGTATTTCAAAGGTACAAAAAAAATTTATTTTTACAATTCTTTTTAATATAAACAATCATATCTTTAAAAAATAAAGTTAGGCATATCAAAGATACATACATATTTAAACAATGTCTCTTGAATGACTCTTGAGTCCAAAGTAGCACCTGTTGGCAAGAGTTAGCCTGCGTCGGAATTCCAGGCTGACATTGTGGTGGTGTTTACGACGACATACGCCAGCAGCTGTACACTCTTATAGAAGATGGTACCTTCTCTATTTAGTTCTGCAGATCGAACTATTTTCTCCAGAAGCAGGTTGAAAAAGTCGAACGATAAGAAATCGCCTTGTCTGAAACTTCATTTGGTATTGAACGGCTCGGAGATGTCCTTCCCGATTCTGATGGAACTTTTGGTGCTGCTCAACGTCAGCTTAGACAGCCGTATAAGTTTTGCAGGGATACCAAATTCGGACATCGTGGCATAAAGGCAGCTCCTTTCCGTGCTGTCGAAAGCAACTTTGAAATCGACGAAGAGGTCGATTCACGGGTCTTTTCCAAGATTTTTCGCATGGTGTATATGTGGTCGGTTGTTGATTTTCCAAGTATTAAGCCACACTGATAAGGCCCAATCAGTTTGTTGACGGTGGGGTTTAATCTTTCATACAATACGCTCGATAGAACCTTATATGCAATCTTGAGAAGGCTTATCCCACGGTAGTTGGCGCAGATTGTAGGGTCTCCTTTTTTGAGGATTGGGCATAGCACACTTAAATTCCAATCGTTAGGCATGCTTTCGTCCGACCATATTTTACAAAGAAGCTGATGCATGATCCTTATCAGTTCTTGCTGCCGTGTTTGAATAGCTCTGCCGGCAATCCATCGGCGCCCGCCGCTTTGTTGTTTTTCAGGCGGGTAATTGCTATTCGAGCTTCTTCCTGGTCGGGCAATGGAACGTCTGCTCCATTGTCATTGATTCTGGAATCGGGTTCGCCTTCTCCCTGCGTTGTGCGTTCACTGCCATTCAACAGGCTGGAGAAGTGTTAAAAGATCACCTTTGGAGGTTCTATAAGAATATGCTCCGGTCTTGAAACCTTCTGTAAACCGCCTCATTTTTTCGTAGAATTTTCGAGCATCGGCCAGCTTATCAAGCTCTTCGAACTCACGCATTTCGACCTCTTTTTTTTCTGTCTGCAAATGCGTCTCGCTTCCCGCACGTGTTGTGGTCGATCGTAACGTTGCGAGGTAGGCAGCCTCTTTTCTCTCCGCTGCGACACGGCACTCCTCGTATCAGCTGTTCTTTTGCATCTTCCCAAAACCAATGGTTTCGGTTGCACGGTTCCCTTATACCGAGTTGTTGACGAGTGCTCTCAGAGTGCTAGCCGAGTAGAAAATCGTTTGGCTGTCTGTTGTGATTACAGCTTCTCGATGTCGAACCTCCTTATGGCGTGCGTTTTTTGCTGCACAGAGCCGGGTCGAGGTTAGGACCTCAGAGCGCACACACATCTGAAACACTGGAGACGTGTCTTCCGTCTATCACAACATGATCGATCTATTTGTTGGTTTTTCGATCCGGCCAGCCAGGTAGCTTTATGTATCTTTTATGTTGGAATCTAGTACTACAGATAAACATATTTCGCGCTCCGGTGATGTCGATCAGCCTCAACCCATTTGGGGATGTTTCCTGTTTGTCTCTCATCCGAGACTGGTTGTTCCTTTTCAGTGAGGGTGTCTTTTTTACGTGGTGGGTCCCAAGCCCAGCGCACAACCCTATGCGGGGGATGTTCTTAGGCTACCCAGAGGATACTTGGTCAAAGACCGGAAGTCGTGAGCTGCATGAGTCATATGTAAAAGAATCGTTTCTGGCCACTCCCAAGTGAATGACGATCAGAGAACTTTCCTCTGATCTTAAAATGTTTTTGTTTTACAAATTTCCAACTCGTATTTAAATACTTTGCACTTTTTCAAAAGAGTGTCTATGATCGGTTTAAAAATTGAATGCTGAATTTCAATTTGAGGGCTTCTGTTAAGTTAAATTCTCTGTTTATCGTTAAGCCTTTATATACATTTTCGTAACGAAATTATTAACGCTATTATTTGCTTTTATAACTATGTATTTTGTAATAATTGAATTAGTAAGCCTTTTTCCTTTTGCTTAGTTGCAGCATTGTGTAGCTGCAGGTCGCTGGATTTATTAATGCACTGCGTAGCATGTTATCTTTGTTTTTAAAACTGTCATTCAAATTCTATTCCTAGAATCAACCATCGTTTTCTCATAGGAGTATATTACATTTTTCCTTTATTTAGCTATGCTTTTTTTATAATGCTGGTATTCTGTTAAGTTTTATACCCTGAACAGGGTATATTAAGTTTGTCACGAAGTTTGTAACACCCAGAAGGAAGCATCTGAAACCCTACAAAGTATATATATAAATGATCAGTATGTTGAGCTGAGTCGATTTAGCCATGTCCATCTGTCTGTCTTCTTTTTAAGATATCGTTTTGAAATTTTGTAAACGTCATTTTCTCTTCAGGAAGCTGCTCATTTGTGGGAATGGCAGATATCGGGTCACTATAACATATAGCTGCCATACAAACTGAACGATCGGAATCAAGTTCTTGTATAGAAAACTTTTGCATTTGRMAAGATATATTCACGAAATTTGGTACAGATTATTTCCTAAGGCACTATGTAATCTCCGAAAAAATTGTTCAGATTGGTTAACAATGGCATATAGCTATTATACGAACTGAGTGATCGGAATCAAATGCTTGCATGGGAAACTTCCTCATTTGACGATATACTGTTTGTCAAAAAAGTCTTGCGGTATTTTCGCTAGTTGGCGCTGAGAGCGCGTAGTTCTAGTTTTATTCGTCGGGTCATTTCCTTTTTGGAAAGCTCATTTCACGCGCTAACACGTTTGATTGATTGTCGTTTCTTTTAAGTCGTTCGTGAGTTATAGCGTCGCAAACATGGAGAAAAATAAAGAGAAAATACGGCATATTTTACAGTACTACTTCTACGCCAATAAAATTTGTGCAGTTTATGGATCCGATTTCCATTTCCCGACAGTTTCCATTTCCACCGCACATCGATGGTTTCAACGTTGTCGTTCTGGTGTAGAGGTGGTCGAAGATGCGCCACGCTCCGGAAGGCCTGTCTTCGAAAATTGCGATAAAATCGTTGAATTGGTCGAAAGAGACCGGCATAGTAGCAGCCGTAGCATCGGTCAAGAGCTGGGCATGAGTCATCAAAAAAAAAAAAAAAAAATTATAAATAATTGAAAATTCAATAAAAATACCGCAAGACTTTTTGACTGTATGAATATAATTCTGTATGAGTTATTGTTCATAGAAATAATGTAATATCTGATGAAATTGTTGAGATCGGCTCGCTATAGCATATAGTTTCCATACAAACCGAACGATCGCAGTCAAGGGCTTTTATGGTAGACTTTCGCATTTGACGTGATATATTAACGAAATTTGACATAGAATACTGTTTAAGGTAATAACATCACCTCTGACAAAATTGTTTAGATTGGATTACTCTAGCATATAGCTTCCATATCAACTGAACACATAGTTACTAAAAGATATACAGCTGTGGAAGGTATATTAGCTTCAGTGCAGCCGAAGTTGTTTTAACTTTCGTTGTGCGGAGAACACCTCTAGAAGAACAAGTTGTGATATGACTTCTTACTTTTGCATCTGAATTGACTGCTAAAATTAGCAGCTAAGTAACTTTAACATATACATTTATACGATTCGTAGTCTTTATCTTTTAATGACATAGCATTACATAGCAAATTATTTATTTGTGATTATTGAAAAGTTTGACTGCGGTTTCAGTGCTGGGAATTTCGTAAAGTGCTTTTCTTTCTTCAAAAAATTTTGCTTGGTTTGCCGGTCTGCTGTTTCGTAAATAGCAATATTTCTTTATGTGAGATGATGAATGTGTAATTGAATGTGCGTGTAGTTCATTAGAATCCAAGTTGGAAGATATGCTGTATATTTACTTCGCTAATCCCTAAGATGCTAGGAGAAAAATTGTGGTTTGCGGAAGTTATAAACGAAGTTGATTGGATATTAATGAAACTTGTTATTTTGATTACAACTTAAGATGAATATTGAGTGTTGAGTGATTGAGCTGTTTTGGTGTTGGTGGCATATCTCTTCTTCTAAGGCGTGTTTGATCGCAGGAATGTACCAAAGCATTAGCCAAAGGGTTTGGGTGATCTCGGAGTTTAGATATATATTTAATTCTGCTATCTTATACTTTTTTCTTTACCATAGGAATGCCAGGGTCTTTATGGATATTTTCGTTACGCATGTACCATGGTGAACACGTAATTGTTCTAAGAATTTTCGATTGGAACCTTTGTATTCTATCAATATTAGTTTTTTTTTTAAACAATTTCAATTTGCAGGTTTTATCTTCATGCAAGTTATTTTACTAGATATATATTTTCTCAACGTAAGTCTTATATCTAGGTGAATGCCAAGATAAGTTACTATATTCGCTTGCTTGACACATTTTGTGGCATTCGTTACAGCTCACTAAAGCTGGGTCATCCGCAAAAGTTGATGTTTATTGATTATTAGCTGTTGGAAGATATGATGTATAGAGTGGGGCTTAAAACACTGCCCTGTGGTACACCAGCCCTTATCTGTCGTTCATTAGATAAGAAATCTCCCACTTTTACCATAAGTTGTCTATTTTTAAAATAAGACTCCAATGTTTTATACAATTCTAAAGGTAGAATGTTTTTAATCTTATATGAAAGACCTCCATGCCACACCTTTTCAAACGCCTGAGCCACGTCTAGAAATATAGCAGAACATTACTCTCTCTACTCAAATGCTTTTCTTATTTCGTTAATAATTCTATTTACTTGCTTTATCGTGCTATGTTTTTCAAGAAACCCGAAGTGGTGCCTTGGTATTATATTATTTTTGTGGAGGAAAGGAGTCATCGTTGATAGTATGATTGATCTGTATGAAGACGGCTGTGTTAAAGCTTTCCCAGGTTTATCTATCAAGATAATCTGCGAATTTTTTCATGAAAAAGGATAGTATCCGAGATTAAGAATTGCATTGAAGAGCAAAGAGAGCACTTCCACAGCAATATTAAAGAACTCAATTAGCATTGTTGTACATAGATATGATGCGGCTAATTTAAATTAACAAGAGTGCTAGAGCGTAAAAATGAAAATGTTCGTGATATAATTGGCAGAGCCACTAATTTAATGTCATGCGCTATTTTAAAGGAGTTGAATACTAATATACTACTTTTATGGTGTAAAACTCGTATGCAGTAGTTTATAGAAAAACTGCAATTAAGTTTCGCGCAAAATCAAAAACACTGAAAATTGTTTCAACTTTTATTATATAGCTACATATATTGTTTATTTTTGTCATTTATTCACTCGGTACATTTCATTTTGAAAAGACTATTACAACAGCAATAACGGTCTGCAATTTAACGTTTTATGTATTGAACATAGTGGCTAACATGCACCATTTGCGATATATGTATATGGACCGTAATTATATAATGGTAATGTTCAATTGCTGCAGAAAAGAGGAAATTATATGCTCATGCATGGACAAGTGTGCGAGCGTTAGGAAACCCAGTAGCGAAATATACCAATCGGCAGGTCAATTTTATTCTATTAATAAAATAATGAATATTGATGCACCTTAAAATTATTTGATTTCCTCGTTATAGCCTGAAACTGTAAAAGTATAAATATTCTCGGGGAATATTTATGTCAATGTCTTCTTCTTTATTGGCGTAGACACCGCTTACGCGGTTATAGTTGTGCCCTTTTCATGGGTGCTGTTTTATCTCGTGGTAGGTCCCAAACCCATCGAATAACTCTGGGTAGCGATAATTCGCTTAATTTTTGGCTACCCTTGGTCTAAAACTGGCAGTTATGTGCTATTTGAGCCATATGTAAAATATTCGGTTCTGGCCACTCCCAAGTGAATGGCGCTGAGAGAACTTTCCTCCTTGTAAAAATATGCCCACGTCATTATACTACGTAAATGAAGAAATAGGTTATAGAGGAGGAAATATACAAATTGGATACGAACTCAGGATTTGCAGCATTTATCCATTTAAGGAGTTGTATACGGCGAGAATGAGGACATAAGTGAGAAAAACTTTAGTTTTTTGATCCAAAAATTTGTACACATAGTATAATCTTTTTTAACTAAAAAAACAATCCAGTTTTGACCAAAATTTCGACACTAAATTGTTTTTAAAAAATATTTATCGGTAGAAAATTTCTTCGATTGATTACTAAAAAATATAATTAAGATGCTCGTGTTTGAGACTAATCGGTCAAGCCGTTTTCACCGGCTTTGAAAGCACCATTTTGGGAAAAACGCGTTTACAGTTTTTACTTCTAAGCACTCTGAAACACCTTTTCAAATTTGCGTATAGCTTCGAAAAAATTTACCGGAGCGATGTGAAATACATATATATCAAATATACCATATATAAATACTCGTATGTATGTAGGTATATCCTTTAAATGAGACTATAGCCAAACCAGTCAAAGGGCGATGCAATGTACAAAAGCTGTGTTGTGTTTGCATACAAATGTCTGGTCCATTTTTAGTAATTACCAACATAACTATATACATATATGAAGACATTTGCTTCGTCGAGATTCATGTCTCGTCATGGTCTACCAATGGGAAAGATATTTTAATAGTTAAGTTTTCTATATAACTGCAGTTGTATTTTTAGCATTGCTTCTCTCACATTTACAAATACAATAGGATTTTTTCGTCTACAATGATAACCGCTTTTGACCACGCACTGTATAAAAACATCTTTTTATTATTTTGCTCTGCACTTATTGAACCAAACACGAATTTAATGTTCCATAACATCGGAAAGTTACTAGATAACTGTCATATAATGAAATTTAATAACCAAAACGCTTTTTGGAATTTTGGACCTTTATTGATCATAAACACGCGGTATAATTATTTTCATTGACACTTTATGTCTTTGAAAATCAACAATAAAGTGTTGCTCATACGCCTAGTGCGCCAACATTGTGGACAAGAAATCAGAGGTATTAGCAGCAATCATTTAAAACCGCATTTTAAATAAAACACATAATCAATGCTCTCAGGAAAAATGCACTTGAACTGTTAATTTATTTTACGCAAGAAAAAATGATGAGCATTCGTCTTCTATATTTCTAATTCACACACGGTATCTTAAAGATCCGGCTCGAGCTGTGGCTGCTACCGACATATGTTTTTACTTGAAAATATTTCGTTAGTTTCATTAATTTGTATTTATAGATATATGTCTTTGACTTTTTATATTATGGAAAAACCGAATAACGCATAATTTTTTTCGAAATGCTTAAGACTACAGTTAGATTAGGGTTATTCCGAAAATATTCTCTTAACGTGTTTTGCGCTTGTTTGTGTATAAACTTGTTTTGTTAATTATCGAGGTTATTTTCACTGGCGTATATAAATAAATATTCATTAGTTTGTTATAAACGAAACGGAATTCGAACTCAAAGAATTCATGATAAAATATTCCCGCATGCGTGAAGTTTTCATCTGTTTATCTTACTTTTGTATCTTCCACAAATAAAAATTTATGTAAGCAGGATTTAAATTTATCCATTTCCATCAGAAATGCTCTGAGAAAAGGAAATTTGGAAATAGGAAATCAAATTGGTTCAATTGAGCATCACATTTGTAAGCGTCATAACCAAGTGTATGATGCCTGCTTGTAAAGTTTCTAAAGTAAAGACAAGAAATTCGGTATATAAAAAAATGGAGAAGGAATGACTTTGTGTTTGCAATTTCTCTAAGCAATTTTTTCACAAATCTATTAATAATAAAAAAAAGAACATACTCACAAAATCCTTTTTACGCATTTATAGAATTGCCTCTGAATTTGTGCAAATAAATCTAATAAATGCAGCAAATATTTCGCTAATGTCTACTTGAACATTGGTACAAAAGATATGTGGCAGCCTTTGTGCGCCATGGTAGGAATATGTATAACATTTTGTATTTGAGCAGTTATATTTAACCATATGAGCACTTTAGATTTCACTCGTGACAGGCACCCTAGTGTGATCAAAAAGTTGTTAGACTATGTTCATAATTTAAAAATTTTTTATTTATTCCTTAAAATCTACGTTATCCCCCTCAAAGTAATTCCCCTTGTCCACAATAGACAAATGCAAACGGGTTTTCCAATCCCCGAAACAGTCTATTAAGTAAATTTCTGAAATAACCTTAAATGCACCTGAATAGCCAGAAGTCACACGGAGCTAAATCATTTGAATACAGTGGTTGCGGCACAATACTGATTGAAAATATGGAGATAAACTCTCGAAGAATCAATGTAGTATGCGACTCTACATTAGCGTGGTACAAAAACTAGGGTTGTCAGCCCATAATTCCAGCCTCTTTTATCGAGTAACTTCTTGCAGTTTGGCCAGTCGGAAGAAGTTTTGAGTTCACTACACCTCGATATTTGAAGAGAACTGTCAACATAAACTTGACTTTTGACCTGATTTGACGTGATTTTTTCGGCTTCGGCTCACCTTTTCCGATAAATCGCCAAATGCAGTTTATGTACTTCAGAAAGACAAGCCTAAACTAATCACTGATGATTATTTTAATGTGACATTTGGCATAGATGTCACTGACAGTTATGCCAACCTAGAAAAAAAAATTTCGACGAATGGGTTTCCGCGTAAAATTTGAATCGGAGAGTAGCGCGGATGTTCGAAAGTTAAATTAAGTTTTATTGTTTGTTTTTCACCAATAACAATATATGAGAACTCTTACCGTGTTTAATTATTTCCTCCCTAAATCTCTTGCGAAAGAATTCTGCTTTGAGGAATTGTGTGGATGCAATTAAGGATATTCAAATATTCACTGAGGAAATCATAAGCACACACATGCCGACGCTTATTTTCATTTCTGATATTACGCGAATTAAATAAAGAAAAACGACGCACATCGACGCCTGTTACTAATTTCCTTTTGCAGTAAGTGCACCGGCGTGTGGTTTTTGCAATCAGCAAACATGGTGTCTACGCATGAACGTATATATAGACATATACCAATATCTTTCCAATTAGTTCTATGTATTGCGTGTGCGTTGTATTCCGGTTGAGCAATGAACACCATTGCGTACACGCAACATATCCCCATGCAGACAGTCTCTGCATATTATATATTATATGTATTATATATACTGTATATACGCATATAATAACGTTTTTATTGAAATAAATGAGTACCTTAGGTATACCACTTTGCTGTAACTTGCTTTCCGTAAGCAGTGGTTACAATTTGCGAAATTACTTTATCACCAATTAGGACGCTTTGATATGGAAGATGGTGCACTCTTGCAATTTGGTTTTATAAGATATTTTTACTCACAAGGAACTAACTAAAAGCATTTAGACAAATATAATGAGTATTATATATAAGTCGTGAGAACCGTAAGAGTAAATTTAGGGTATGCACACTGGTTTGGTTGACAATGATAAGAATAAAGAATTTCTGGTTCTCGAAGTATAACAAATCCATTCAAGGGGATATCTTGATACTCGGTCGCACAAACACCTTCAAAGAATCTTCTTTATTTTTGATTCAAGGAAAGTTGCTTACTTGTCGTCTGTCTGATTTCTGCCTAAAATTGTGAGAAAGCGGCGTTAGGTAGATAGGTAAGTCTCTAGAGTGGATATCTGATGAAACACCTAAACCTCTCGGAGCCGTATTGTGAAACTACCGGGTCTAAAATCCTCTCACTACATTATGTGCTCTCTGAACCATCTTGTGCTTCTGATTTGTTCATCAATACAAAGAGTTGTAGTTTTGCAATTTCCGAGATATCATTAAGAAATTGTCGACAGATAGTTGTGATTCGTTTTTTATACAAGTCAACGCACTCGCATATAAGATATTCTATATCTCTTCTTCTTTTACCTCCTGACAGCGTCCACAATAGTCATTTGCTGAAGTGTTTGCCAATTAAATAGTGAACTGTAAGCACTTCTTCACAAGTTGTTGTGTCATTCCTATTGAATTTTAATAGTGGGTATGTGCGGTCTACTTATATTCCGTTCATGCCACGTTTGCCTTCTTGCTGGGAAAGTAGAGCATTGACTCCACCGAAACTCAGCTATATCTATCAAAGTGGCTAAAGACATGTAAATATTCTTTGTTTCCGAGTCTAGTTGTGCGGTGAAACTCGCTCTAACTAGTTATCAGGAATTTTACTTTGTTCTGGAACGCTTTTCATTATGGTGAAATTATATGTAAGGTCCACTAAGAGGTCAAGGCAATATATTTCAGGAAATACTAAGATACTTTAGTAGTTAGTATTAATATGTTTCTTGTTCTGAGCACATTACTTAACAAACCATGAATGGTTGGTCAACTATTTAGCACAACAGAAAGTATCTCATGTGGAATACTTCATACTCGTCCTTGCAGAGAATATATAAAAGTAGAATAAAAACATGTTCTGAAAAGGGAAGCAAGATTGTGTTATTTTTTTTTGTTTTTTTTTTGTTATTCCTACGTTATCAATTTGACAAATAGTTAAATAAAAATTTACTGGAAAACAAGTAAAACAAGTTTAAATGTTTAAAGGAATTTACACATTTTACTTGCATTGCATATACATATTTGTTGACATATTTTTTATTAAACTACCGACTCCACATTTGCAAAATATAAATTTAATTTATGAGTTCGTTCAAACATGTAAATATGGTCGAAGCCAATGAAATAAGCAACAACTGACGGCGGAAATCCGTCACACCATCAGAGGCGGTGTCGTTCCAGTGAATAGTTCTTTTGTTTCATGCTACCATACAAGAAAAATAACTGCAGTGAATAAGCTAAAACATCTACTTACCTGTTGACTGTAACGCCCGTGCGAAAATTCGCATGGCTCGCAAACCGTTATGCATACACTCAAGCAGAGGTGTGAATACTATGCACAGTTAGTGCCTTCTTATACATAGGTATTCACTACATACTGAGTTTTTAATAACGCATGTACAAAGTACATTGGGAAACATTTTAAAATGTTTGGATGTTCCATAACCCCGATCTTAGTTAAGTTGACTCACATATTATCCTATAAATGTGGTATAAAGTAAACCGGAATTTTAAAAATTTTTATGTTAGTTATATGTAAGCTACTGGTAGAATTTACTCGATTCTATCCGATTTTGGGGTATAAGCATTCCATTACCAGAAAACATTTCTCCGAATCGCAATAATTTATCACCGATTGAGCGATATTTTCAGTAAAAAGTTAACAATAGGTACGGGGGTCCACATATTCGATACCTAGGGGCTCGAACAGTAAGTGTTGGATTTCGACACTTTAGATTTCAAAATAAAATTTAATTTAATCACGGCGTAACAGCTGAAAAGATAAAAGTATAGTGTGACTAATGTGGTCGGCGCTACTGTACATATGGTATTATTTAATTCGCTTGTGTTTTTTAACTTCTTCTTTTTTTATTGGCGATGGCACCAATTACGAGGTTGTGGCCTAGTTTATAACAGTGCAACAGTTGTTATTCCGTTTCGCTGCTTGGCGGCAATGAAATATTCCAAGTGTAGACAGGTTCTTCACTTTCTGGTCTTTCTAAGGGAGTGGAGGTGTTTCTCTTCCTCTGCAATCCAATATCATTATCATTGTGGTATGTCAGAAGCTGTACTCTCTTAGGGAATATTGTAATTTCTGTATTCCAATCTGCAGCTCGAATTATTTTCTTCAGGAGCAGATTAAAGAAGTCGCACGATAGGGAAGATTTTTAAAAACCTCGTTTGGTATCGAACGGCTCAATATAGGCCTTTAGTAATAAGTGGCAAGAAACCTTTGAATGAATTACGAATGAGTACCCTCTAAAATGTTCTATAATTGCTAATGTAGTCAGAGTGTTGACTAAATATATTCCTGCTAGTACATTTGACCTCCACACACTGGATATTTAAAGTGAAAGCAGGTGAAAACGCACCCTAAATTCGCAATAACAAACAGGTGCTTACAATTTAAATGTTATCGTGCACTGATTTATGAATTCGGTTCATATGCATGTCTTGCTCAAAATTTCTCTTAATGTAAACTAAACACATTCGTCCTTGGTATTGCAGTGTGTTGGATATACCATATGTATATGTTTAGAAACATAATATTAACGTCTCAAAAAGTTGCTGAGGGCAACCAGCTTCAAACAGTTGTCACTATCCTATATTAAGAATCTTC
>NW_017536697.1:127863-132278 GCF_001853355.1 Bactrocera latifrons | reverse complement strand
TATCTGAACAATATGTGAATACTCTATATTTTATTCCCTTATTTATTGACTAATATATCTTGTCCGTATTTTATATTATGTTGTCTACTCAAAATTGTCTTGTGAGCTATACTATATGTATACGCATTTGGTATACTTTTATATGTAGTGTGTATATAATATATACATATATAACCGTATGAGTTCTTACTATTTGAATTTATATATGTGATGGATTTCAAGGATTCCACTTCTTGCGCGGCAAATTTGGTTTGCAACTAAAATTGGATTCACTGTCAAGTTAGTTAAACATCATCCAGTGTGACTATATATATATGTATGTGTTGAGTGTTGATTGGCATCGTTAGTTGTTCCTTAGTTACTAGTGGGAAGGTAATTGACTTTCAGTGGTTAGGACGGAAGTGGATTTTAATTTGTGTGTCATTTACACTGCGGTGAACTTTGCCAAGGTACAAGTTTGGGATTAAGAACTATTCAGTGCGAGCTTGTGCAAATGAGTACATTGCTTTCTACACACTTAAAACATTTCCAAATGGTTTTGGTGGTATGCATACGAGTTGCAGTTTTATTTGGTATAAGATATACTTAAATAAGAGCGTGTTCAAGTCACTGGTAAAAAATTTTTTAGTGGTGTTAATGTACTTAACTTAGCAGCTTTTGTTTATCGAAAGCTATGGCTAGATCGAGCATATCACATGAATTGAGCTGTTCATCACATTGCTGTTTCTAATAATAACCACAATCCTGAATAGTTTAGTGTTGTTTGCTTGCAAACTACAAATCTATCTTTGAAATGCCTTTCGTCTGAAGCGTGAACTTTTTAGCATCTCACACATTTTCTCAAGGGTCAAATTTTCCAAGTATTCCCAGTGCAACTGTCATAACTTGTTATTAAACCACTTAGAACAGTTTGTGTTGTGCTGTCAGAGTAGTCAGTAAATTATTTCATTTGCTCAAGGGAATCACGTACATAAATGTGTAACAAATTCTACAAGTAAATAACAAGAATAAGAAACTACTAGCAGAGCTTCTTACCATACAACTTGAACGGGCAGACCGACAGTCACTCTAATTTCAATTCGTCTTATATATCGATTAGTTTTAGGTGATACGTACAACCTTTAGGTGAACAAAGCTATTATACTCTGTAGCAACATGTTGCAAGAATATCAAAGCAAGACAGCCACTTTTTATTAGCATTGATGTTAACAAACTGTTTGGAATCGTTGTTATAATCTCGGGCAAACAACAAAGCAATGCAATTTGTTCGTTTTATGTTAACGCAAACCCGCCGAGTGATCTCCTGTAATTTCGTTATAGCATATACAACAGTGCAGAATGTTACATATTCTTGTCTCCTCCTCCCACGAAGCTGGAGAGCAACACTGCAGAAAATTATAAGTGCAATAGAATGACCGAATGTTAATACCATTTTTTTTTACGTTCCTTAACATTCTCTGTTTGATGGTCGTGTGTCGGTAATTGCGCGTCGGTACGCGATCGCGAACAAAGTTTCTGAAAAGGTAATAAATTAATCATTTAGTGGAGTTTTTTGAGTATTATTCAAAAATTATTTGAATTGCTGCATGTAAAGTGATAAATGTATGTTAAATAATTAAAGTGAAAGTGAGCAAATGCAATTTAGCACAGCAGTACACAATGTGCTATGTAGTTTGGCAAACATGTTTCAGCATGCTAGTATGATAAATGTGTTTATTCGAAGATTTCCAACATATGTATGGTTGTAGTAAATCCAAGTTCAGTGAGAAATAAATACATGCATATATCAATATTGGTGATCTTAAATAGCTTTGAGTGTTCGATCGTAGCATTTAAATCCGACGTACATATGTATGTTTAATTAAAATAAATTAAATATGTGCAGGCAATAAGAGGTAAGGGTGAGCACATAGTATTTATGTAATCAAAACTTTTCCAAAACGAACCGAAACTGTTCAAGCCCCTGGCTAACGAATATGTGGACTTCAATGCTTACTGTATTCCAAAAATATCGAAAAATTTGTGAGATATATAATTGATTTTCAGAGACATTATTTTCCTGTTAGTATTATATTTGAATATCAAAATTGGTTTGAATCTGGTAAATATTTCCCTTAGTCTAAACATCTAAAAGTATAACCACATATATCGGCCAATACGTGAGTTCTCTCAATGAAAATGATAAAATATATGTATAAAATCGAACAAAATTGAACGCTTTCGCTGCATTTTAGAATATTGCAACGCATGAAGGCATTTCGCGGTCTTTGATAACTTCGATAGTCTAAAATGTTTGGTCACTTACGAAATAAAATATTTAATTTTTATCAAACGAATAATTAAAACAAAATAAATTATGCGCGAGTATGTGTTAGTATTAATACTCGAGTTAGTATTCACACTTGATCACCTCAATGTTTAAAATCACAACACAACGCTTGAAATTGTTGTTAATCGTATCTGTTGCACGAAAAAACATTTGGAGCCAAGCGGAAGATCACTGCATGCAGTGTGAGAAATTTTCTCTTAAATAAGAAAGAAACAGAAGAGAATAGAATTGTTAAGCAACAAATAAAATACTCAGCATCGCTCAATTTCAACAGAAGCACTCATTACGAGTATTGTTTGTGTTAATATTTTCGCATGCAAAATTTCCTCATATCTTGTTTTGCATGAAACAACATGATTTAGTAAAGAGCACAGGCTGTCGTTATGCGTGTCAACTGAAGAAAAGAAACTATTAGAGCGCAGCAAAAAGTCAGTGCTGTCGGTGCAGTATAAGAAAATTTATTACTAAATCAGAGAACTAGTGAAGAGTGGAGTAAAGTGATAAATGAAATAGTAACTCTCGAAAATATATGTAAGTATCTGTGCGGCACAGAAAGTTCTAAGGCTTATTAAATAAATGTGTTGAAATAATAATATATCAGTGAATAAGAGTGTGAGAAGTATAAAGAAGTATAAATAATTTGTGTGTGTTATGTGGAAATGGGTGTAGGTAATACATATGTAATTAATGGATTAACTCCATCGATAGGAAGAATAGTAGAATTTTGTAAAAAAGTGTTTGAACGCAAAATAATATGCGCTGAAAATCGCGAATTGAATTTTGATAAAATAATTATTTCTTAATCCTCTGAAGGGGTGGCACATAATCATAAAAAAACATCAAAACAAAAAAACAGTATTTCTGGGCTGCCGTGTGATGTGGTAAACGTATGGAGATTTGTATTGACTCTAGAATTGAAAAACAAAATAAAAATGCATACTGAGACCACTCACAATTCCATTAATAAATACTCGTACAATAGAACTGAATGGCATACATTCATATGCCCGCATAATATATGTATATGCGATTCGTGCTCTGTATACTGTTATAAGACTCATAAGGGTGAATTGAAATGAATAAACTCAAAACAGGTACGCTCAACGCCACCGGTTATGAAAGGCTTTGACTCAAGTGAATACACTTTCCAAAGCTGTTAAAGCTGACAGTCACCAAGAAATGGAGGGTAAAAAGACAAGCGTAAAAGACGTTTCAAGATTTTGATATTTTGTGTTTGTGAAGTATTTTTAAGTATGTAGAGTTAAAACTTAATTTGGAAAGTGAATAATATAGTAAAAATAGCAAATAGAGATTTCAGAGACGTGTTTATTTTTAATTTTTCTAATATTGTGCTATAATCCAGAAATGCGATTTCAATTGATACTGATTTTGGAAATCATATAAGACAAGTACGTGCAAATATGAATCTATATTCTATACATAATGTAGATTCTATATTCTATATTCTTTTATGAAATAAATAAATTCAGCAAGGAGTTCCAAGGGACTAACTGTATATAATTTAATCAACTGAAGCTTCAATCACGCGTTAATTTATGATTTATAGCTTTGCACAGCACACTGCCTTCTCGAAAGTTGCGGTTATGAAACAATTTGAAAGCAATTCATGCACTCAAAAGCTTTTCAAAACTTATTGTTAGTGTGCTAATTACCACTTAAGTACCCTTCAGAGTTTTCAAAGTATTTAAAGTTTTCCCTTTGTTGTTAAAACTCAGAGAGTTAAATGTGGTTAACTGCGAGTTGAGTGGTCAGAGTTATGATTTCAGCCATAAATCCTACTTAAGTATGAAAACGCACTATTAAGTATGTTTGGGCTGAATTAAGTGCGTTAAAATGCTTGAAAAGTGGGTTCAGAGTATTAAAAGAAAGTTAGTGAGTATGCGTATTTGAATGTTTGTGGAAAATCTGATTGATCGTAAGTCAATTAAGTTATATTTTTTTTTATTTTGCGCCAAGGCATAAACGAATTTTACCGATTCGGTTTCTGTTTCATTTGATTTCACACTTCATATTTTTTAAAATAGTTTGGCGAACTAAAAATATTATAGTCAAATGTAAATGTCAT
>NW_017536697.1:124838-127623 GCF_001853355.1 Bactrocera latifrons | reverse complement strand
TTAATTATTTTCCGTTCTTCTTTCAGCTATTTGAATGCTTAACTAACCATTTGCAGTTAAAAGAAGGTAAGTGAAAATATTTTAATTCTTAAAGTATACGCTTCATGGAATAAAATATTTGTTATTGACATTTTATACTTTGAAAGAATTTTGAAATATAGGATGGAGAAATGAAGGTAATTCACTTATACATTTTACAGTTTATAAGAGAAAACCTGACAATAGTACGAAACAAAAAACACAACTTTTTTGGAGTTATTATACTATGTATATATTGAAAATTTTGTCTGTTGAGTTTAAAAAATGTTGATAAAATAAACAAGTGTGTGATAGTTGTAGAGTGAAACGACCCACCTTCGACCCAGCTTTGCCACGATATTCGTACATCCTGATAGTCCTGATAATCGTGCTTTTACTTTTCCAAAGCTCAAATGTTCTTTCCAAATGGTTTTTACTGACCCTATCGACATTCTAACGATGCCAGTAAGATTTCTAACTGTTAATCGACGCCTTTCAAGCTCCAATTTCTTTAATTTATTGACGTGCTGATAATCAGATTTTATTGATGGGCGTCCTGAACGCAGTTCGTCATCAACGCGCCGTTGATCCTCTTTGATTAATTTGTACCAATCAAAATCACTTGTTCACGACAAACAAATATCACCGAAGGCCTTTTCCAACATTCTGAACGTTTCGATTTGATTCCGATACTAACACGAAACACACTGATCATTTAATGTGACATTTCGCACAGATGTTTCTGACAGTCGTACTAAAAAATATTTCGACGAATGAGTTTTCGTGCAAATTTTAAATTAAGAAGTCTTACTATTTTTTACTCACAGTATTCTACCTTACATTTTTTTGCTATTGACTTTCTTTTGCCTGTCAATTACATTTTTTATAACTTATCTGAATATATAATATATGTATTTGCTTGCCAATAAAAGTTAAGCAGTTGGGCGAACAAACTGTGAATAGAATGGGAAAATAATATTCAGAAAATTCTGGGAAGAAGTTTTCTTGCAACATAACACCTACAGATATTTGTCATGGTTTTAGTTTCAACAAGGATACTAAAATGCAAAGGCTTACGAGGAACAAGTGAAAGCGAAAAACTTTTGTAAAACTAAGGCAGCTCCCACAGATACATATACGCACACATGCACGTATGACTGTAGGTTTGTTTTTGTTGTGGAGCTATCAATTGCACCAGCCAACACGTGCAAATTTGAAGTGTTTGTAATCAAAGTTATACATTATATTTAGATTCACAAATATTCGCCATTTATCATATTAGTACAAGTGTGGTTGCCATAACCACTAAAAACATACATTGCCAAGGCAAACATTTTCTTCGAAGTGGGACAAAAGAAAAAGTTCCACACTTAAATTAATGAGCTTAGAAAGTTCATGAACATACTTATTCACGCATGTATTTATATAAGTGGGTATATAAAGTCATACAATACACAGTTGTCTACTATGTTTCATGAGTTTTTTTGCTTAAAACTCATAATAATTGTAAGATGTTTTCTTAAGTGAGACAATGAAACAAGTCTCATGAGGTTGATAGCTATTGAGGGAAAGCAAGAAATTTAATAAATTAAATAAATGCATAAATACTTTTTTCCGAGAATTTAATAATTTAGTTGCGAAACGACTCATTTGATATGTCATTAGATTCTTTAAAGGAGATGTTTTACTTTTATAAGGGTTTTATATCTGGGCCAAGAGCACAACGTAGCCTTATATATCCAAGTTATATTCGTGCGGCTTGCCAAAATATTATTATTACATTGTTTTAAAATTCGGAACGTTTGAACGGAGCCAAAACATTTAAAAGCAATGAAATTAGGTGCCATATGAAAAGCGATTTTGCATTTTAAAGAAGACGCTGCAAAATACACTGTTTTGCTTCGGATTGTGACTGGCGATGAGAAATAGATCTATTATTCACCTCAAACACAAAAAAACATATGTGAAGCCTGATCAACGTCAACTATAAATCCAAAGACAATGCTATACATTTCACGGAATCAGAGGAGCGTGCTCTATTTTGAGCTTCCTAGATCAAACTAAATCATTATTGGGGATCGCTACCTACAAATCCATCGAATTGTGGAGAGAAATTATCGACAAACGCCTGAAATTTCTAACTGAATCCGAGGCAAAAATTTTCTGTCATGACAACGCTCGGCTTCTAATTGCAAGACCAAATTAGTTACTTATAGATAGTAGGGATAATAAATGAGAAATTAAACAAACTTCTTTAAACAAACAGGTTTTCACTACAGTTCTTATATTAAATATCATACCTGGTTTTAACATAAGTAATTTTATATACATCTACTCTGATTGCTGTCACTGCACTTAAGAAATGTTATTTAGCTAACTGCTTCATATTTAAGCTGTTGTTTGCTGTTATTGAATTTAAATGAAACTTTTTCTTGTCTTTCAATTACTTTGCAAATATAAATGCAAAAGTACATGTTTTAGTTTAATTACAATGCACTTGCATTTGACACCTGTCAGTGTATGGTTAGCATGTCTGTAAATAAATACTCCTTTGCCAACACACAATGCAATAAATAGTATTTTTGTAAAATTAAATGAATGTGTTTCGTAATTAAATTGAAGCTGTCAACGCGCTAGGAAAAAAGTATTTGGAAAATGATTTTTATTGTTTTATGTCTTTACCATGCAACTATAGAATATTCTCTCCTTCTCTAATTTGTATGAAATTTCATATTTTTAATAAAACCTGAAAAAAAACTAAAACACG
>NW_017536697.1:110832-124686 GCF_001853355.1 Bactrocera latifrons | reverse complement strand
ATGTAAGTATTTTTGTATCTGTATATACACAAAATATTATATAGCTTTTCATTATACTGCCGCATATTTTAAATTCCTCCTTCTAATGGCTGTAAGACATGTACTTCTTGGAGTGCAACAGGTTTCTCTATTATCCGATTCCTTCCTAACCGACAAACAAATAAATTCTTGTTCACAGTCTTATTTAGACAGACACCTTCGCAAGAATAATATGTGTTACACTTTGTTCTTGGCAAGCAACCAATATGTTGAATGCTGTAGAAGAAAGATTTGTTCGCTTGTTTGTTACTCGTTTATCGTTGTCGTTTGCGCTACATGATTTAGATGGATGCTTTGCCTGCCACCAGAAAACGGAAGTGACGAAAGTCACTACTGAGATGTACTTTCGCAGAAGGTGAAAGCACCGAGAACAACTATATTCTCTCCTTTCTATTCTTTTTCATATGTATATAGATAAATTATAGTTATTATTATAGTTATGTCAAAAATGTACCACTACTGAAGTTATTGGAATGCGACGAAACAGATGTTGCTAGCAGTAAAACATGTAGTTTGTTAAGGGTTTACATGCATTTCCTAGGTAAAAAATGACATTTTTCAACAATTCCTGCTAATATATAAACTAACTAACAACAAAGAAATTTTGAAATTTTTGGAAAAAAATATTTTAAACTCAGTTAAAACCTTAACTTGAAACTTGGATGAAGGTACGAAAATTTAAACGGGGGACTTGTGGCAAATATTTTTACAAAAAAATTAAAATTTCAGTGAAAATTTTGCGATATTTTATTTTGTTCAAATAGTTGTAATCGAAAAAAAATCGAATTCATCCAAGTCTTTAACAATTTTAGTTTTGCAAGAAAAATTAGGAATAAAAAACGATAAAAGAGAAGCAGAAAAATCATCAAAATTTATACAAAACGTTAAAAAAAAGAATCAAAATTGTCGCGTGCTTTTACTGCATTCACTATTTTTTTTTATTTTCGAATTGTTACTCCAGGTTAAAGGCGTTTAAACTTTGTATGCATAATTTCCACCGTTGGAAAATGTATCAAATGTGAAGATGTTAGAACGACGCACAAAAGTTGCTGTGGTCTTGGTGATTTATTGAGCGAATGTTTTCACGCTGTGTCAGAGTGTTTATTTTCCTTAGTGAAAATATGTTAGTTTTGCCAAGACAGTAGAAGCAGGAGATATATATTTGCATGCTTTTATGCATAAGCCAACAGATACTTTTTGGTAGAATCCAAAACAGTGCCACAAAAGTCAAGAGTAAACGACTATAGCCATTTGTAAAACTGGCAGCCAACAGATGGTTGCACACTGAGGAAATTGTAGCGAGCATAAAGTAAGACTAAGGCAATAGAAATAAATATAAGGGCATAAAGGGTTTTGCAATAAGAGTGAAATGATTTCTTTACAAAAAATAAACACACTAATTGTTAAAGAATTTTTTTTTATTTAATGTTAAGTACAACCGATGCGATTAATTTTTGAATATAACATCATTAAAATGGCGTCTATGACTTCTTTTCTAGGAAAAAGTTCAATGAACCTATTTGCTGAACACTTTTTCCAAAAAATCGAGTCTTATGTCATGATTTCTATTATTGGCTTCTTAAGCGAGAAGAGAGTCTGGTTTATGGAGTTAGCTCACATAATCGAATCTCTAAACTTTTCTCGCGATATTTTGGTTATTGCACATGCTGTGTGCCATGCAGTCCCATCTTGTTGGAACCTGATGTTGTTAAAGCCAACTTTTTCCAATTGCGGCCATAAAAAGTTGGTTATCATCGATCTATATAGCTCTCCATTGACAGTAACGGTGTTAGCAGCTTTATTTCGAATATTCCCTCAGACCAAAAATCACTGTCAATCAACTTGAATGAAACGGTTGTACATGAATAATCTGTGGATTTTCTTCGCACCGAAATTTATAGTTCTGTTCATTTACCGTACCACTTAGATGAAAGTGCGCCTCGTCGAAAAAATAAGGAATATGTTTTATTATTATTTTTAATAATTCCATGATAAAATGACTTACAATTACTGAATAAAATGAAAAGAATTAATTAAGGATCATAACATATTGGAAGGCCCGATAATAGTGTATGTGTGGAAATAAATGCCAGCACGTCTGAAATATCTGCAAAGTATGAAATATGAGTTGGAAGGAAAACTTGATGCTTTTATTGTGTGTAAGAATATTTAGTATTGTAATATTAAACCACGACATAATATAAGTGCGCTGGGGCGTATGAGCAACGTTTTTTTCTGTTAGTTATGGTAACGTGGAAATATATATTTGAAAAGTGGTACCACTTGTACGCTATTTGATTCGATATGGTTTAACTACATACAATTATATATACACTCAATATATTGACGCGTTAATGCATACGTAAAAAGTTTGTTCAGAGCTTTATGTTATCATTTACTTCTCTATATGTTAAAAAATTGCGACATAATAATTTCGGCTTAACATATAAAACACAATGCCTTTAGTATATACTCGCGCAACTTTGGTGCGTAATAATGTTGTCTGACATAATGGTTTAGCTTCATCTTTATGGAGACAACATATGTGCTACAATGAACTTGATTAGGTGTCTTTACTTACATATGCTTGCGAAAAGCTATATATTTGATATCAGCTCTGCTCAGCTTGAAATTTATTACCTGGGTATCACTTTAAGAATTGTGTATCGCTATCGGTGCTATGGGCGCTAGCTATTGAGTTTTATCACTTACCTTGCATATTTATCCGCCTGCCATGGTTGTGTATAGCACATTGTTATATTTGTAAGTGTGCTGATTTATATTTATAATGTTAAGTTTGATTCGATTATTATTTCACATTTAATATAGATAAGTACAATATTTAGCAAATATTTTATTAAAATATTTATTATTCACTACTCTCTCTCTCATTATCGGTATGTGGTTTATTAGCCTGCTTATTAGTATCATTTTTTGTTTCTAATTTTACATATTTTCTGTAAAGCATATTTGTAGATATAATTGCGCAAACTTTACTTTGATTTAGTTAGAGTTCCTAAACACATTTTATTTGTATATACATATGTATGTATCGGTTGTTTAAGTTCAATATTGCATTAAATAGAATCATAAAAATCGCCAAACTTTCTTTAAAACTAATTCGGCAACTTACCTAAATTACTTCTAACTTTTTGGTCAGCTACACAATATTCCAGTTATTTTCCATATTGCTTGTCATAACTTTTTTGGTAACGTATACGCACCATCGCTCTATCGCAGGAAATGAAATCTATTAATATAAATTATAGCAAACATCATCGATCTTCATAAGCTCTATCATCATAATTATCCTTATCATAAACGTAACCAAGGATATATTTTAAATTACGCCTATTTCACTTTATTGCAAAGCTCTGCTTTTGCTTATTTCCATTTTATTTAAATTTCATTGCTTGGCTGCTGTTATCAACTTGTCAATATTTGTCCCCGAGTTAGTCCGTAGGCGGCTGTCGTCCTGTTTTGATTTTGCTCTATTTCTTTCTAGTTCCTTGCATGCTTGCTTTTTCTTTTTATTCCATAGCCAGTGAAACAAATTGACAGCGACGTCTCTTCGTGCCAAATTGTCAACAATTTTTGAATGATTTATTTACGTCTACTGATAGAAGGGCGAGTTAATTATAATGAAAGGTGTTGTTGTTCTTGAAAGTTGGAGTACTGGAATATACTGTCAGTTAATGGCGATGTCATTACAGACACCTAATGCGTATATTGCAGAACCATTTGTATGTATAAATTAGTGTGGGTATAAACAATTAAATTTTTTTCGCTTCATAATCTAAAAATTTGGTTGCTAAATATCTCTAAGAACAGGATCGCCTAGTATGAGCATTTAGATGTAAAGGGAAAGACCTCCATTTAATGGTTTTCGATTTTTGTATAAACCTATTAGTTTCAAAGATATTAACGGTTAAATTTTATTTACACTGGTAAACAAACATCCACTTGTTTTTTTGTGACAGGAACAGAACAAAGTGTTTATTATGTAAAAATTGTCACAAATGAAGAAAATAGCAACAGATTTATTTTTGTTAAAAAAAAAACAGCGATAGATATATTACGGTTATATTATTTTATTAACCACAGAGTACCTTAAAATGTTACTGTCGATGTTTTTCGGCGATATTTTGTTTTTGGAGTATCCCTTAACAATGTCCAGCAGTACCAATTTGCTTTGGTACCGCTTCTCCATAGCCGAAATGTTTCGATTTAACTGTTCCCCATGTTTATCACTTATGACCCCTAATTTTTCGGTGAAAAAATATAGATGGGAGATGGAATTTTAAGGGACATTTTTGTATAGGCAAGAAGTAGTGCTTTTAAAGGCACCGTAGGCTCATATTTCAGTTTCATTGAACATTTCCTCAAATGTTTTTTATTTCATTAGTTCTCTTATTTGCGAACCCACAAATATGCCGTCCTTAATTTCTGCTTCACTGACTCTTGAAAATTTTTGTTTAAGATACAAGAACCCTCTCCCATTTCTGTCCATTACCTTAATATAATTCTTCATTAAGCCAAATTTAATAAGTAAAGGTGGTACTAAAAACTTTTTGGGATCAACTAGAGGTTCACTGGTAACGTTTTGTCCCGGAGTGCCCCATTCGCAGAGGAATCAACAATATTTCGTATATCCTAGCTGCATTCCAAGAAGAAGGGCTATTACTTTTAGGTCTCCACATATTGCCCAACCATATTCATGATAACGGATGTGCTCTAAAAGAACTCTCATATTCTCATATGATAACTTTATTTGAACCGCATGAGTATGGACAAATTACCGTAAAATACGCTGTTTACTTCAAACAAGCAGACAGAAGCGGTCTAAGCCAGATAAATCCCTGATCGTTGATCGTATGAAAATATGAGATGATGCAATATAATAAAATTAGGATTAGGTGCGAAGTAAGTATTTATGATACCGTAGTATGGTATATTTATTTACCAGTCATTTCGTAAGGATTATTTTAACTCCTTTCATCTATTGCTTTTAAAAGGAAATCCCGGGTAGTAGTAAGGAATATCAAATCCAATAATAATAATAAATTGTCTGCTGATGAACCAAGTCGAGTATAATATCCGAAAAGGAAAAGGTAAACAATTTCTCAAGACAAAATATCAACCTCTGTGGCAAGCAGGAAATATAATTCCACCTTTCGTCATTTAAAATTATTGCATAATTGAGTATTCAGTTGAAGTGACAGCGACCTTCGATTTAATTAACTTTCGCAAATTTTCATACCAGACAATTCAATGAACGAATATCCAACTGCTACTGTAAATAAATCGCATGTTGTAGCTCCGGTTGCCTCTTCGGAAAAATCAACTACAAAAATTGCGAAGAAAAATGGTTCACCTGAAAATATAATCAAGACAAATTGAGGCATGAAAATATGAGGATTTATGTGGCCGTACTCATGAATGACCGAGCTTGCACTTGATTGAGTACGGTACACATCTACTACCAGCTGGCCGTACAGTGGCCAGTTTTGTTGAACTCACAGACTGAAAGAAATGTTGTTGTTATATAAGTTTAGGTTCATGTCAGAATATTACAGATAATATTACAGATAATTAATATTTTATTTTCCTTCAAACCGAAAATAAATGAGTGGAGGCACTACACTTATCAGAAAATTTGATTATTTGTTTTTTAGTTATTTATCGAATTTCTTGCCTATTTCTTGGAACTAATTAGATAATAGTTTTGTTCTCCCAACGGTTAAAAAACCGTTATATATATATAAGTGATCAGAATGATTGTTTGTCTATTTGTTCGTCCATGCAGGCAGTAACTTGAGTAAAATTAAAACATCTTTATGAAACTGGATGGACAGGTTCTCTGACACCATAAGAAGTTTGGTGATATAGATGGATTTTACTTCTACCACGTATACAGAACTCTGTTGATTGAAAATAGATAAAGTGTGGTTTGAAAATCTTTAGAAAGTGGACATGACCGGACACATTTTTTAACCTTTCTTACGATAGTGTAAAAATTGGCGAAATTAGATAATAACGATTAATGCGATCAATCAATAATTTAATGACATAAAATTTTACACTCGGGATCATATGGGAAGGCTTATGAGTGCCGATATCAAATGTGAATTAGTATAATGGGATACAAATTTCCATGAATAGTGCCTTTGAAGTGTGCTATCTTATGGTAAAAAAGTTTCCAAATTGAACTATTTAGGTCCCTAGGTACCGAATATGTGAACCTCAGTGCCTATAGTTGACTTTTTAGCGAAAGTGTCGGTCAATGAGCGAGATATAATATATAATCGAAATTTGGTTTCTTGATAATCTTCTTCTTCTTGATTGGCGTAGACACCGCTTACGCGATTATAGCCGAGTTAACAACAGCGCACCAGTCGTTTCTTCTTTTCGCTACGTGGCGCCAATTAGATATTCCAAGTGAAGCCAGGTCCTTCTCCACTTGGTCCTTCCAACGGAGTTGAGGTCTTCCTCTTCCTCTGCTTCCCCCGGCGGGTACTGCGTCGAATACTTTCAGAGCTGGAGCGTTTTCGTCCATCCGGACAACATGACCTAGCCAGCGTAGCCGCTGTCTTTTAATTCGCTGAACTATGTCAATGTCGTCGTATATCTCGTACAGCTCATCGTTCCATCGAATGCGACATTCGCCGTGGCCGACGCGCAAAGGACCATAAATCTTTCGCACAACTTTTCTCTCGAAAACTCGCAACGTCGACTCATCTGTTTTGAGATCGTCCAAGCCTCTGCACCATATAGCAGGACGGGAATTATGAGTGACTTATAGAGTTTGGTTTTTGTTTGTCGAGAGARGAYTTTGCTTCKCAATTGCCTACTCAGTCCGAAGTAGCACCTGTTGGCAAGAGTTATCCTGCGTTGGATTTCTAGGCTGACTTGATTTCTTGATAATAGTATGTGCAAATATCAAAACTGTGTTTTCTTTTAATATATGTCCTACGCATGATATCCCTCTCCTTATGGTCCGACCGCGTCGAAATAGCTCGTTTTTTATGCCTTCCGTTAAATGACGTTGACGACAAATTAGCTAATCTTTACCATTCTAACGGGATTAGGTAGCCATTACAACAACGACAACAATTTTCAGGAGGTAAAAGAAGAGAAGACTATAGAATCGCAGCTATTGGAGTTTCTTCAAAATATCTCAAATAATGCAAAAATAAAACCTTTTGTACTGATGATCTCTACGTGAAGCATAGGATTCAGAAAGAGCATAATTTAGTGAAGGGATTTTAGTGTTTATGATTTCATATTGGGTTTCCTAAAAGCCTTGGTGTTCCGTCGGAAATCTGCTATCTTTAGTGATTTTCAAGAATTAGCTAATTTACTACTACTTATACCTAGACCACTCAATAAGTATGGCAAAGATGTATTGGCCTTTGATAGTGTCTATATTTTCGCAGTTTGCTTTTCTAGAGCTTTCATTTCATTTGAATAAGTAGTTCGATTGGTGGCTTATTTCAGCTCAGTCGATTTCGTTTCCAAAAACATTTCAGCTGCGTAACGTGCTCCAGTGAGTCTCATGGAAAATGGTGTATTTTAAATTCACTTTTCTTGGTGCATTGTTACCTTTTGACTTTTAACAATGAGCTGGCATATTTTGCTGCAAAACTTTTCCCATTTTACTTATTGCTTTTGAAATGTTTCTTGGTTTTTGTGCTAAGTTTTCGGCTTAATGGTTTCCTGACCTTAACGCCATTGCCGATGATTGGTATTTATGCAAATACTTCTTGATTTTTAATGAGTGGTTGTAGTGTTTGTTTTCCAAATAACTGCAGGCGATAGCCAACCGTTAAAGCCATTACTCCGACCATGCAATAAAAGGGTTGAATTTACCACATTCGATACTTGTTGAGAGAAGAATCATAATCAAACGAAATTTATGAAAATAATGAGTTACTGGTTAGAACTGAAAACAGCTATAGTAATCAAAAGCGGACAGGTACGGTTAGTCAGTTATTTTGGTAAACTTTCATAAATGATATATAAAATTTTATAGATTGAGGAGTAAAAGCATCGCAAGTTAAATAAAATAAATTTCATAATGCGGGAACTCATACAGTTTTCTACTAATTTTCGTTGCTGAAGTTTTTTTTAGTAAATTGCTTTTTTTTTATTCAGAAATATCTTATATTTTTTGGTAAAATATATAGGGCACAAAAAATCTGAGCTTTACAACGAATTGCTACTTTTTCTGACCGAAATGTGACGCCTCCAAATCTCCTGCCTTTTAACGAAACCTTCAGAAATATGTATTTGTTTTTATTTATTGACCTGTTTTGTGATTCATCATCACTCAATCTTATTGCTCAATCAAAAATTCATGCTATCATAATTGTGATACTTTGGACCCTTTTAGCTTGTAATTTTTATACCCGAATATACATATTATACTTTATATAAGCATTAACAAATAAAAAGTATATAAATACACAAGCATATGCGCTGCTCTACTAGATTAATGTGTATCCAAAAATGAAAAAAGTTACTTTGGAAAGAAAGCAATAAAAATATTGTAAAATAGGGATTCACTTCTTAAGTTCAATACAACCCAAATTTATTTATTATTTATTCAAATTGGTAACCACAGAAAGAAGGTCAGTCAAAGCAACTGTTTGACATTGTGACAGCTATTTGTTTGTGTTGTTTTTTTTACCAAAATTGGATTATGACAAAAGTTTTTGATTGATTCGTCCATATAGTAAGTTTTGATTTAAGTGAATTAGTCCGCAATTTATTTTCTATTGAGCGGTTTAGAGGAAATGCCATAAGTAAAAAAAATAAAAAATAAAATAAAAATTAGAATTACGAGTTGCCATATATTGATATATATAGATACAAGCAGAAAATATTTGATTTAGGTGATTTGCGTCATATAATAAAAAAAATCAAAGTCTATGCGTGATTAAAGAAACTTTCTAGAAGTCAGCCGATTACTTGAAAAAATATTTCCTCAAAAATAATTAATTTAATATTAATATATAAAAACTCTCTTGAGTACACAAAGCTTATTTTCAAAATATGAAATAATTATAAAAATGACAAAAAAAAGCAACGGAACTTTTCTTTAAAATTTAGGTACTTATATCCGTTAGATCGCATTGAAGGAAATTTTTAAATGCTTTTTTTTCACCTAAAAATCATATTATCATTGAATATAACTGGGCATTTTCTTATAAATGTAGCTTTCTACACACATCCATATCACATTTTTTTTTGATTCAGTTTGAACTGCCATATTTTATGTATCAATAAAAATCACTAACATTTTCCTTTCCATATTACGATCTTATTTTTTTTGGTGGACGAAGGCCTAATTAGCCATTTACCTTGGTTTCTTAATCTGTTTGAATATTTATTTACAGGTCATATTTTGCAGAAGTAAAGAGATACTATATTTGTTTTCGATGAACACTTCTACCTTATTTTGACATAATTTTTCAACACAACAGCATGACCAGCCATTATAAAACTTTGCATTTGAACAGTATTTTGGAGTGCTTACTTGTTCACATACAAAGCTAGTTGTTAACACCGTTCTTATTATTATCTTTCTTATAAAGTTTTTCGAAGAAAATATTAAATTCAGCTTCTATTTACTCATTGCAACCATACAACCTCTGAATTAGTAGCATTTAGTCATCATTACGCTTTAATTATTTATTTTTATATTCGGACAAAAAATAGTAAGAATTTTATTTTAAATTTCGCACGAAAACCCATTTGTTGAAATTTTTTTTCTAGGTTGTTACGATTGTCATATGTGCCAAATGTCAGTGAAATTATTCAACAAAAGAGTTCAATTAAATTTTGTGTGCGTAATCAGATTTCTGGTGACGAAACGTTCAGAATGGTGAGAAAGGCCTTCAATGATAATTACTTGTCTCGAGCAAGTGATTTTGTTTGATCCAAATTATTCAACTGATGATCAACACGTCAATAAAATTAAGGAAGTGGTAATGAAGAATCGACGAATAGCATTCAGAAATCTTACTGGCATCGACAGAATATCCACCATTTTGAAAGACTATTTTGGTTTAAAAAAAGTGAAAGCACCTTTGGTTCCTAAATCATTAAATTTTATCGAAAAACAACGTCGCGTAAACGTGTGTGAAGCAATGCTTTGTTATGTGTATGTCATGAAACGTATTTTTACTACCCCGAAACAGACGATCAATCGGCCAATCTAACATAAAGAAATGAAAAGTAACCTATGTCTTTACCCTAGTTCTAAAGTACCTCCCCACCAAATTTTCAGCCAAATTGGTTCAGCCGTTAGTCATTTATAACACGACTTTCTTAGATATTTGTGTTTAATATCTTATTTGAAAGTAGTGTTTTTTATATAAAAATAATCTATAAACCGTTTTAATTTTTTCAGGTATGTAACCCAAATGAGTCTGACTAATTAATAGCTCATAAATATTTAAATAGTGGTAAGTTACTTACAACATAATTGCTCATGTTGTTACTACGTATACATTTATGTATTGCTATAAGAATAACATTTCAACTATACTTGCTTTTTATTTAATACAATTGTTCTTCCATTAAAATTTAACAGCAAAACCTTAGCACAATATCAAAATCCAAATCAATTCAAACATTTTCCAGCAGTTGTAGCCTTAAACTAAAATACAAAAAAATGTTTATTGTATTCAGAACAGTAAAATAATTTCGAATATTTCGCATGTATTTGTTGAAACATCAAAAATTCATTTCTGCGCCTATGTAGCACACGGCATTCACCAAATGAAGCATTTCACAATCTAAACATAGGTCTGTTGAATTTTCGACAAATCGCCGTTGGCAAACATGCTTATTCCAATAGTAAAGCTTAATAGAAGGCCACAAGCATTAACAACGATTTAACAGAATAGGCAGGTGAAATAATGGCCGTGAGGGTGTTCCGTGATTTCAATTGGTAGATATCCATGTATTCAAATGCAATATGTACAACTTATGTGTAGGTGAAATATGTGCATATATCAAACATTTATTAAGGAATATCTAAGCTCGTGTTGGCTTCTATTGGCTGAGAACTACCTATATATAATATGTATTACATGCTGCTATTAAAGCGATTGTACGAGTGTAGACTGTATAGACATAGTGAAAACATTTTTTCGAGTGCTGATAAAAATTGTGGGTTATGTTGTTATATATTGTCGATTAAACACTTAATTGTTCTGGAAGTTCTTCTCACGTAAGATATATATTCCAAATAAAGGGCGATCCATTCCAAGGTTAATGCTTTGGCCCAAAAAGTCGGTTATCATGGCGAGAGCCATTGGCGGTTACGTACTCATCGGCATCATTTTTGAAGAAATATACACCGATGATTTCACCCGCTCACAATTTTTGTTTTTAGATAAAAAGGCAACTTATGAATTTCAGCAAGTTTTTTTCGTTAAAAATATGGTCAATGCGTCTTCAATGTGTAGACTAATAATTGAATTTTTATTGCTTTGGAAAACGTGATACAGTGAAATCCTCTAATCGTAAATTCCGATGCGTTTAGTGTGAACCTCACGTTGAACTACTCAGCCGAATGTTGGTGTTCATAGAAATAAGAAATAGACTAGCTTAAATCATTTCGATATTTTGAACTATGGCTTTGATAAGTATTGTAATTAAAGTCCAAATATTTTGTCTCCTTAAACCTGACAGATGGTTCTTTACTTACATAATACTTTCTAGTGCATAACGCAGTGGAACATTACTAGCACATCTTCTTGACAATGCTGTCTTGTGACGGGTCTCATATCATCAAGGCGCACTCGGGCTGATAAACTTTACACAATTTACTTTCTCCGCTTTGGTAACAAGTGCGTTATACAACCGTTGAACACCTTCACTTTCTCCTTCCTGATTTTGTTTGTTTAACTTTTTGAATTTCCACAGCGTGCTATTTTAGATTCATACGTCTTTTCTGGTGTTTTTGTCTTAACAGCAACTTAGTTTTAATATTTCTGTTTATAACTTTTATTGTGATAATTACATTTTCTTCTGATTTGATGTTGCAGACAGTGACAGTTGTTGGTTGGATTTTAAAAATTGGCTCTTTAAGTTATTTTTGCTAAACAAGCATAAGTTGTTTTTACTTAGAACAAATACTTTTCTGCTCCTAATTCGATTAGACCCAAACTGCGGGTATGTATTTTGAAGGAATTAACTATAATAGTACCAGGTATAGTCTAAGTAGTTCTAATGTGGTTCCCCATTATAGACTATTTAAGAGCTTAATTGATTTTTTGTATGAAAAAACATCAATCTGTTGCGAGGTATTACACATTTCGTAGCGCTGGCAACAGTGCTGTTAACCAACTTTTGTATTCCTTGTAGTTAAATTTTTGCATGAGTAATAGAAACAACATATGCAAGCTTATCTCCTTCTTACCTGTCGTCAAGCTTTACGGCGATTATAGCTTTAGGAGCATGTGCTATTATATTTCATAAATAACTTGCATACTTATCTTTATTTTATGAAAGGCATTATTTAAAAAGAACTGAAATTGAAAGAAAAATACTAAGGTGGGCAATTGAATATGAAAAAATAAGGAAAACGATGGCGATATTTATGAAAAGGATTTGTGGAACTTGTTTGAAATATGTTTCTTTTGCTGCAGCGTGAACATGAGTTGCATTTATTTCACACCCAGTGCCATCACTCAGTTATGTTCAGAAGTAATTGTCAGCGAAAGCAAGAGCAAAAGTTGCGTTTATAACTGAAATCAGAATTTAATATATCTATCAGTATTTGAGTTATGATAAAATATATATAATAATATATATGTATATGTATATAGCACGAATATACATATAGAAAAAAAAACATGTAATACATTTTTGATAATGATTTGACCAGTCGTCATAACACTTTTTATAAGTATTTGTTGGGATGGCCTTCAGCTCATTCAGCGAATTTTGTTTTATCTCTTCTATTCACTAAAAGCGGATTTCACGAAGCAAAAATTTCAGTTTGGGGAACAAGAAAAACCACACGGAGCCAAATGTGGTGAATAAGGTGGTTGAAAGATGGTAATTATTGCATTTTTGGCTTTAAATTCGGTCACAATCGTGGTTCCATGTAATGGTGCATTATCATTGCGCAAAATCCATGAACTGTTCTTCCACAATTCTGTCCGTTTTTGATTTTGGATTTGAGTTTATATGGAGGCTATATGCTATAGTAATCCGATGATCGGATTCCGATCTGAACATTTTTTTCGGAGATTATATTATTACCCTAAGCATTAATCCATGTCAAATTTGCGAAAGTTTTCTAGACAAGCCCTTGATTCCGATCGTTCGGTTTGTATGGCAGCTATATGCTATAGTAAGCCGATCTGAACAATTCCTTCCGATATTACATTAAATCTATGAGCAATAACTCATACCAAATTTTCCCCATGATTCCGATCATTCAGTTTGTATGGCAGCTATATGCTACAGTTAACCGATCTGAACAATTTTTCAGAGATTACATTGTTGCCTTAGGAAATATTCTGTACAAAATTTCGTGAATATGTATTTTCAAATGCAAAAGTTTGCCATGCAAAAACTTGATTCCGATCGCTCAGTTTGTATGGCAGCTATATGTTACAGTAGTCCGATATCGGCAGTTCCGACAAATGAGTTCTTGAAAACAAACTGACGTTTGTAAAATCTCAAAATGACATCTTAAAAACTGAGTGACTAGTGCGTATATAAGTTAACACAACATTTTATGAACTTCTACATAAATTCCATTCCCACATTATATGCTAGAAACATACAAAC
>NW_017536697.1:100622-108642 GCF_001853355.1 Bactrocera latifrons | reverse complement strand
TAAGTGTTTTCAGTTTTGTAATAAAGCTCAACAGAAGCACATAGTGCTGCTTATAAAAAACGCATTGTTTTATTTTTTATGTTATATACAGACAGACAGATGAACGTAAGGACAGACAGACAGAGCAAAAACGCGTTTCATAATCAAAATATCGACCAAGAATATTCAAGTGAACTCTCTGGATATGTCGAGTTCTCTTCTCATCTCTCCTGCACTTGTTTGACGATTCTGAAGCACTATTTCTTTCACTTTTTAATATTTTCATCGATTGAAGAGTCGAAAGTCGTCTAGAACGAGAAATGTCTTCAACGATCTTTTGTCTTTGAAGGCCTTGCACCACTTGTAGTTTTGTGTTTTGTTAAAACTGAATCACCATAAACCTTTTTCAAATATTCGCAACTCTACTACTCTTTTGTCTCTTTTGTCACTATGTAACTATGTAATATATTTGGAAAAATTTCCAGCATTTTATTACTCTTCTAACTTTTAAATAATCATTATATTAAATAAAATGAAATTTTATTCAATCGATCATTTATGGATGCATAAGCTTCACCTTATACAGAGTGAAGTCTGCTATTTTGACAATTCTTTAGTCTCTGGTATATACCAATGTATTCATGCATCGTCGATTCCTTAAAGCGCTTTTTTCCATTGTCCAGCCTTTGCAAGACCGATCCTCGGCGAAGCAAAAGACTTAGCCGCTTAAACATATTTTATATGCTCAAAGTGCTTTGTTTATTTGTGAGGGTTATGTGATCAATTATATAGAAGTTCTAGGTACAATAACGGATCTGTGTTATAAATTGTCTATTAGGATCGACCTGTTAACTTAACATAGATTCCACGATGTTTATTGGGATATATACAGCTTAAATGTGTTCAAAGTATACGAACTGATAATTTGTTAGTTCGCGAAACAATTCCAGCCGTCAGGGAGGAAGTGTATCGTCTGTTTTTATGTCTGAAATATCCGAATAATGAACCGTTACTGTATTTAAATGCTATATCTCTAGGTAAATGTGTTTTCAATAAATTTGTTTTTTGAAGGATATATGTTAGATACTACATTAAATATGTAAGAAAATGCTAAACTCGACTGAACATTTCATACTTTTGAAACTTGTACATCATAGTAAAATTTAATATCTCTGACGCATTTACGAGTAGTTATTGAATTATCTCACTTAATATTTGCTATTAGAAGAACCGTAATATGGGGAGTGGGCAGAGTTATCACCCGATATCTATTTTTACACCGTCGATATCGTTTCTTAAGAGATTTGGTTTAAAAATGGATTATGTATCTTGCGGTTATTGAACTGCTTATAAGGCGAGACACGTCTATTTTTTCAAGATTTTGAGCACTTTGGTGCGCCTTGCCACTGCAGTGCCAAATTTTAGTTTCGTTACTATAAGTGCTTGGTTATGGCACTTGATAGTTTTTCGTTTAATGGCATACGTTTATCCACCAACTCTTCCCCTCTTTTTTGTATATGCACCAAGTTTCATCAAGGTATCTACATTTTTACTCAAATTACACCTTGGATTGATGAGGACGGGCGGACAGACAGACAGTCACTCAGATTTCAACTCATCTATCAACTTTATCATGCATATAAATAACTCTATAATATAGTTTGATGCCCTTGTTAATACTTATAATTTTTTCATTCTGATTTGAGATAAAGCGAAGGCCTTGAATAAATTGAATTGCTGTTTGACATACCAACGTTTGTAAAACTACTTCATATTTCATTAACGGAGTATTAAAAGTATTGGTAATAATTAATTTACTGAAGCTTGGCTCATAAATCATCATTCCGACTTTCATAATTATTTTGGGTACAATGCATAATCGCATTTAATAATATAGAATTACTCACCACACCGCTACGCTCTCCTAAGGTCAACAAGTAATTTGCCCCACTCACCTATCTTCGGGGTATGCTAAGTAGCTTTGTTTATTAATCGATTCCATAGCTACTAATCTTTATGGCCATCTTCTTCGGCCCAGTCACATTAATTCCCTCACGGGACAGTTGACTCTACAAAGACTCATTTATCTTACGGTCGCCTTGGTAGCTTAACGCTTTACAAAAGCATACCACTACAATGTACGCTAAACTCAGAACTCAATGCTGTAGAAGCGATTACCGACTAGCGGTACGCGTTCGTTAGGCTACTGCTACAGCTGCAAAGCTTATAGTTAGTATTTGCTATGCCTTTGGATATAGAAGTATATGCCTTCATAGAAACATGTATATCTATATAAGTATATATATTTGGCTATTTTGTCCGCTTTGTCTTCTCTGTTCGTTCCGTACGAAATTTCTTAACTTTGCCAACACTTTTATTGTGGTTATACAGGGTGGCTGATGAATTTTGCTACATTAAGAAACTCAAATAATTTTTTTTTTCAGTGTATGGAATTAATTTTTCTTTTATTCATGTTAAAGCTCATTCAATTTTATTAAATATATCTTAATTAGTTCTAAAATAATGGAATTTAAATGCCCCCCTTGCTCGTTGATGCATGTGCGGCATCTTACCAAAAAGTTGTTCATTGCTGCTTGGAGAGTTGAGACAGGAATAGCCGCAGGTCAGGCGACCTGGGTGGCCAACGGAGTTTCTGGATATCAGCTTATTGGGAAATTTTCGTCGCAATTCTGTCATAACAGGTTGGGCTATGTGAGGAGCTGCAAGATCTTGCTGAAACCACACAGAATTGAAAGAAATTCTCATTCGGCATAATTCTGGATAGAAAAACTCTCTCAACATGCTCAAGTAACGGTCTCCAGTAACCGTAACGGTGTGACCGTTTTCTTCGAAGAAGTAGGGCCCGATAATGCAGCGTGATGAAACTGCACACCACACTGTGACAAGAAGTGGATGCAATTCCGACTCATGGAGTATCCGTGGGTTGGAAGCACACCATATTTGACAATTTTGTTTGTTTATGTTACCGTTAAAATCGAAATGGGCCTCTTCAAACATGAAAAGACAGTTCAATATGTTTCCATCCTCTTCACCATTTGAAGCATCTTCTGGCAAAATTCCAAGCGAATCGGCAAGTCTGCAGCGTTCAGTTTGTTTTCCATTTGAATTTTATATGGGAATAAGTCCAAATCTTTGTGCATAATTTACTGTAATGACTGTCTGCTTACACCCATTTGAGCAGATAAACTTCTTGTCGAAATACGCGGATTGCTTTGTATGGCAGCAGCTAGAGCAGCGATTGTTTCCACCGTTCGAGCTGAAGGGTTTCGATGGTAAGGTCTTCTGTTGACTGTCCCATGCTCGGCAAAATTGTTTACAAGTCTCATTATGGTCCATCTGCTCATATCATTGCCGCCAAAAGTGCGCCTATACTCTCCTTGAATCGAAATTACGGACTCCAGTGCGTGATAGCGGCGGACAATCCAAATTCTTGTTTCAGTGTCCAAGTTATCCATTTTTGTTAAATATAAAAGTCAATCTGCAAATTAAAATAAAAATTAACTAGATTCATTAAATAGAAAAAAAGTTATTTAATTTTTTTTTTTTGGTAGCGGCTTTCATCAGTCACCCTGTATTTGTTAAGTCAAGTTTCATCGCATCACACAGCACAGTATTTATTCATGTTCGGTGGAAAGTTTTATTGTGGTCTCAGTGCTGAAAATTTCATAACATCTTCGCCAAAAAGCATGCTTCACAAGAATTTTCACGGTCTGTTGACTATATGCTCTGGTTACTGGCTCAGCTAACGCAAGCCTTATATTCATATGATTGTGTTTACCAGCAATACCAAATTCACACATACATATAATTACGTAAGTCGTTGGGTATGAAAGTGTGTGCTCCTTTGTATATATAACGATGAGTGTGTAATTGCGTGTGTTTGCGGTTCGTTAGAAATCTATCTCTGACCTTTTGCATCGTGCTTGGGTCTTCTGAAAGCGGAAAGTTTGTGGTTTCCAGAAGTTTGTAAGAGAAATTGATTGTGTACCAATTAAGTTAGTTATTCGGTCACAAGAAAAGACCAATGCACATTACAACATACATGTTTGTGTTTACTATGTCTGTGAATATATTATATTTTGGTTTCAATTACGCCGTTAATTTAAATTTAATAGAGAGTAGTTGAGTGGAAAAATGGTAGCGAATTTGTGTGTGATGTAACTTTATAGAGTCATTTGAATTATAAAATTATGTAATTAAAAACGTTAAGAAATAAGTATAGCAGTAAAATAGTTTTGAAGTTGTTGTTAATAATTAATAAAAAAATTAAAATTTTATTAGGGACAGCGCGCTTCAAATTTAAGATATTCCAGTTCTTTTTAGCTTCGACTGAAAATCTTATTTTCTCTATTTTTGTGATTCAATTAGCTTTTACATTTAGTTTAAAATTGTTCCCGCTAATTGCACTAACAATACAAAAAAAAAAACGGCAATTAACGACTTCGTTTGTAAAATACACAATGTACTGAGCGCAGAGAAAAAATTAAACATGGCAGCAAACATGCACCATTAGGTTAACCATAATTGCATTAGAGAGAAGCGCTCATTGCGTGCAGTCGAGAATATGAGTGTGTTGCCGTCTAGTAGAAAAATACTTTAATCGATGAACAAACTTTCTTTTGTTGTTGTTGTTGATGTAACGGGTACCTAGTCCCCGTTAGGAGGGGAAGGATTAGAAAAATTGTCCTCGATGTCCTCCAACGGTAAGCCCAGGAAACGTGCTGTTTTTAGGGTCGGACCAAAAGGAGTAGGGTGTCAGGTGTGTACGGTTATCACTGTTATGGAATTTCTTTTCAACATTCCATGTGTTGATGCATTTATTGCCTATCTTATATTTCTTATTACTTAAAAAAAAGCGAAAATTTTATTTGGTTTTTGAACCTCTTTTCTTATAGCAAAAAGTGAAACTTCGGCAGCCGCTTGTAAAATAATAAATAAACTTGGGAAGAAACGGACACCCTAATGTGCCACATACTTACGTAGCCACATCATTTCATTTGATATACTTAATACGGATTCAACAAATAAAAGCTGAGATGCCTTATTGAATTATGCTTGGCTGCAGCTGTTCTCACAGTGCTGTATTTTTTCTCTCGTATTTTCAAGTTTATTTACATTTCTATACTCTGTTGCTACAAAGTATTGTAGTTTGGTTCATCTAACGGATGTACGTATTGCATAAAACTAAACGAGATAGATATAGGATTACGTACATTTATATAAATGATCAGGATGAAGAGACGAATGCAATAATGAATTAAACTATAAAACCGCAATTTAACATAGAAAACTGCAGTAGCAATAGGCACATTCATGCAAAAAATTTTTAATAAGTGGGCGTGGCTCCGCTGTCTAATGAGTAAAATCTCCTAAGCAATAAAGCTACAATAACTAAATTCGCCCAGCACAAATCGTATAAGAACTTCTACCGACAGTGGAATTCGGAAGATAACCCCGTTCACTCCCTGTAGGAGTGCTTTATGGGAGCCGGTGTAAAAATTGGACGATGGGCGTGGCACAGCCCACTTTTTGGAAAAATCCTATATCTCGGAACTGGTGGTATTCCTATTCGATTTTGTTCGAAAATATCGGTGAATGTGTGAGATATATAATTGAAATTCAAAATGAGTTAAAAGGGGCTAAGAGGAGTCCCCCGTATACCTAATATAAATATTTTCGAAATTATATCGTATAATATGTGAGTTATCTCAATGAAAATGAGACAAGGTGTGTTACCCGTAATAGAGTATCTTTCTGCCTAAAATAGAAATATTTGAGCGAAAAATTAAAATTAGATAAAATGATGAGTCGATAATATAATATAAATATAATATTCATTTAAAAAAAAAAAAACTTTTATGCCGTCACTGTATGAGTTATATTTTATATAGTATATAGGTACGTATATATAAAATTGTTGGATTTCGATCCGCTGGTTGAGGTTTTACACCTTTAAGTATTATACTGGCTTTGATTCTTGCAAGTTGCAAGTATAAAATGTTCGGTTGCATCTGAACTTAGCCCTTCCTTACTTGTCTTATTTATTTTTGAACAAAACGCTATGCATTCCACCTACATTGTTCCTTTATATTGTTATACAATTAATGAGCCATGGAGAAATTTAATGCCCTTTTATAGCCCAGTATTAATGTTCACTTAACAGCCATAAAAGTAGTCGTTTTTTCTCATCTATTTACTCTTATGTTTTCTAACTTCACTGTATTTACAGTTTTTTTTTTGTTTTCTAAGCAATTACAATTAAATGTTACGTATTGGTATGTCATTCACGTCAGAAAGGAGAAGCGGGACTGTACAATAATTTCAATTTTTGTAGTTTATTTGTGTAGGCATAATGTGTTAGAGAATCTATTGAAATATTTATTTAGTCATGTTGTGCTATTTTAGGCGAGGAAATATTGTATATCCAACTTTGAATATGTAAGAGGTCAACCGAAAAGGCCATGGTCTTCCACTAGAAAATATATTTTTTGGCAAAATTCGTTTTTTTATTCAACATATGAGGTTCCCTTCAAGGGTAGTGCACCGAATATAGCGATCCTCAAACTATTCGATACCATTTTGTAACACGATTTGTTCATTGCTTAAACAATTTCTTTAGTTTCGACGATCTCCTTTTCTTTCGAACATTATTTTAAGATCTAAGAACAGGAAATAGTCGTTGAAGTTCAGATTTGGAGAATGCGGTGGGTCTGGAAGTAATTTGAAGCCCAAATCATAGTTTTCTTGTTATCATTTTCGTTGATTTGTGTGCATTGGTACGGTGGAACAGCACTTTCCTTTTCTTCAAATGCGGCCGTTTTTCGGCAATTTCGATATTCAAATAGTGCTGTGTTAGTTTGCTGTTGCGTTTTTCTACGCTTTGGAGGGGCTTCAGTTCACTTGAATGACTGCTGATTGAACTTCGCTGTAAAATAATGGAATCATGTTTCATCCATTGTCACATATGTATCTACCCTTGAACGTGGCCTAACTTTGCTATAAATTATCAACTTTTTGTTATTTTAGGGCGAAAGCCTGACACCTACTTTAAATAGAGCTTTCTCATATCCAAATATTCGTGACGGATATGATACACACATTCAGATGATATCTTTGGTGAGCCTACTATCTCGAACATCTTCTCTTTTCGGTTATCCAAAACTATTTTGTGAACTCTTTCATTTCAATTGTATTGCTGTTGCTCATACGCTCCGTGACCCCTTGATATAGCGGAATTGTTGTCTTTATATTTTTATATTGTCAGGACGAAAATGACAAAAACGCGCTGTAGAAAAGTAGCTAATTAGAAGGATCAACAGCACTTACATCAAGGGTCATCATTTGTATAACAAACATAGCTGATTTACTAAAAAGCAAGAAGAGGAAAAAAAAGAAGACTGTTAGTGTTCAAAGAAATATAAATGTTTGCGTTTATTGTTTCATCACTTGCTGTGGGTGAAGTTTACAGGAATACTAAATAAAGGGTTTTTCATGAGGAAGTAATATTTACAATTTCATCATGGAAATATATACGTAAGGACAACGTTTAAAAATTATTCAGTTTTATTATCAAAATAATTGTTCTGCAATTGAACTCTTCCTGCTATTTTGCCATTTTATGGTCTTAATAATCGTCCATCTCTCCCGCTATTCGTCAAATTGTTGTATTTCGGGCCTGTCCTCTCTATATATAATGCTCGCGTGTTAATAAGACAGTAGTAGCTCGAAGTAATGAAAATATTGCTACCGATCAGGAAAGTGTTTTTAAGAATTTGACTGTGGTTTCACCACTCTTTATAAAGAGTTTTAGTGACCTTTGCTTTTATCATTAGTTCTTTTCATCGAGTCTAAGTAGCTATAATGGGTTTGCAGCTTTCTTTTTTTAACATCATCGCTTTAGATTTCACCTTGTTGATAATTCGCATTTTCACTGCTCATTGCATATTTTTTCAGAATTAAGAAATTCAACTGCCATTAAGTTGAAATATAAACTTGCAAAGCATGACAAAATATTTGAGGT
>NW_017536697.1:97358-99262 GCF_001853355.1 Bactrocera latifrons | reverse complement strand
AAACAATGTGAATCAAAACGAACATACCGAAATACATTTAACTAACAGTTGCAAATCTTGTGTAACTAAAAATTTGTATCTCCGAAATAAATTCTCAATTTGTTGGTCGAAAATTGGTTTGAAGGCTTAGCTTAGCGCAGCTAACTTTCGGAGCAAGATGCAACTCCTATAAATAGGAACATTTCAAATTAAGTATTTTTAATTAAAGTATGAAAAGAAGAAACGACTGGCGCGCTGTTGTTAACTCGGCATAATCGCGTAAGCGGTATATACGCCAATTAAGAAGAATTAAAGCATGAGGTTGCCAGGCAGAATGTCATTTAACGTTTTTCGTGAAATTTTGATAGTTGGCTAAAAAATGCTTACCCCTGATTTCATTATTTTCTGTTTGGTTTTTTTAGCTTTGGTCAAACTTCTGATTTTTATCACGTTCTTCACGACAGCAAAATGTCGGCGATGTCTACTTTCGACACTTGCTGTACAACGCTAATTGCCACATGATGGTTTGTGATTAATGTTCTTTGTTGATGTAACGGTTTATGTGTATAGCAAAAGCAAATACATGGGAGGTGAGGATAGAATAGCACATACAAAAGTAGATTGAGCAGTGGTCAGTAGTCGACGTAGTTTACTTTAGTGCATGATAAACCAGCTACGCCGGTAAGCATGTAGGTAGTGGCCGGCAAAATTGCTTGGTTTTTCATTACTGTTCGTTACGTTTGACATTAAGTGCAGAGAAAACAGTTGCGAGACAGAAAATACATTTCGACAGCACTCAGCAGAAGGTCGATACACGAGTGTCAAATATGAAAATTAATTCGCTCTGTCTGTCAAATACGTTTCAACGGCAGTTACATGCTAGAGTGGTCCGATATTGGTGGATATCGTTGATTATACAAATCAACAAGTTCTTGTGAAAAGAACATATGCAATGTTTCAGATCGTTTTCTGAAAAACTGATGGGCAGCTATAGTTTCTTGTCAGAAATGTGCAATCAAGTATATTTCAAATAATAGTATTTTGTTTTTGATATTTAGTATAATTATCTTGGCGTAAAATCGTGTTTAAATGATGATGAGCATATAATTTAATTTTTAATGTGTTGGTTCCATCTTCAACTTATCACAGTTATTTAAATATGCATATTTGATGTAAATATGCGCTCAAATAGATTTAATTCAGCCACTTAAAAGCTCAACCAACATACTTAGCTACCAACGTTGTTGCTTCCACTTTAAATCTTTTGTGATTATTATTCAACAAGTCAGTTGACTTGCAAATACTTTCACCATAAAGGTAACGCATTGAGTGTCTGAAAACATCCAACACATGAATGAGGGTTCATACATATGTATATATAGTATGTAACAATGCCAGTTTACGTGTGAGTTGTATGCAAAAGCAATTGTATCACATGAGTGTGTGTCTAAAGTGGAGCGGGCATGAAGGAACGCACAGCTGAAGCTGAAACGTGTTTATAAGTTAGATTCCAGAATGAGAGTTGTGGACTACCCCTTAGTGTGTTGCATATCATATACTTTTCGAAGGTATTACAGTGGTAGTCAAGGCAACTTTTCACAAGCAGATAATACACTTACTCTTTGGGGTAGGTGAGTTTGATTTAATCTCTTACATAGAAGTCGTAGAAAGCTACTGAAAACAACCACTTGATCATCAGATCCATATATACATATTATAGCTTTATATGAGTATTGAATGCTCTACTGTGGGGTATATGTACGTCTCCAAATAACTCCTTCACAAATATGTGCATATGTGCGTATACCAAGCTGTATGTAGCTATATGCAATGCTATATGCTTTCAGTTCTTTTCCCCCCAAATGAAAAGGCTCCGATGAAAATAACCTATCAATTTTCAATATAAACCATGCTTAAATCATTTT
>NW_017536697.1:94853-97034 GCF_001853355.1 Bactrocera latifrons | reverse complement strand
CATAAAAGTATTTATTTAAAAGTTATACGCAGTTAATATCAGGCATGAAATATACAGTATTAACAAAGTACACCCTTTCGTATGAGTAATCACTGAGGTCAACTAATGTAAAAACATAGTATACCATGACGTATGAGTAACATAGAATGAATTAATCACTCCGGTCAAATTATAAATTTTATAGCGATTTAATTTAAAAGGAATTGTTCTATGAAAACCAAATATTCATTAAGATATGTTTTGTAGAGCGAAAACTTTTGTACTACAATATTATTTAAAGACTGTTGGCTTACTTGTTTAATACAAATTTTCAAAGAATCATTTGTTATATACAGCGGAAAAGAATTTTTATTTTAATTTTAATTGAATTGAAAGTAAAGAGCTTGCTTATGCTGCAACGCTATTTTTAGGAAAAAACTTCAAAGGACGTTTGCAAAGCACAATCAATTCAGGAAATAATGAACACCCTACTGTTCGTGCAGTTTCAAAATCTAAATATGTATGACAGCTCTTAAGGCTTCTACTTGTTGCTTGTCAAATTGGATTTGCATCTGAAAATTGGTTATCTTACAATGGTTGAAAAATATCACAAGGGAACTGTTGGTTGGTCATGAGTTCATTTGCTTCATTAGATGTTAGTTAACTACAAGTGGCGAAAAGCTAACTCACTTTCACTCTGATGGAAGTGGATTTTAAGAAGATTGCCAGTTACTCCGTGTTGTTGCTTTGGTACATTGTTATTTTTTTGGGAGCTATAATTACTTTTTATATTTAGGGTTTTCACATAGTCTCATAAAGATATAAGTTATAACGATTCGAAAACATAGCATTGAGAATTTTTGTATGAAATCCAACGACAATTATATAAACAATAGTAAAAATTTATAATTTTACGATTTTATGATGCCTCACGAGAGTTGTGAGTACCCCAACTATGTGGTCAAATAAAATTTGAAAATAATTTTGAGCCATTAAATGCTTTGACGGCCTTTATCTGGATATATGTAAGCAAACACAGAAAATACAAATAAAGGTACTGCCAGTTTTTATGGTTCAAAATATAATTGTTCGTGAATATAATTTACAAAAAAGCAACTTTATTCTCATTTATTCTGTTTTTATTATTGCTCTAAAAATGAGAGAGAATTGGAACTAGTATGAGTGAAACCATTTGACTCAAGCTTATATCTATATTATATTGTCTGTTTAAGTGGCGTAACCGTACTCCTACCTCAACGCTCTCTTCCTAGATAGCATACTTAATAATAAAATTCATATACTTATATATACAGTTGGAAGCTTCGTTGCCTCGACTTCTTTTCTACAGCTGCAGCTACTATAGTATCTTTCATCGTTCGATAGATTTTAGATACTCGGATATTCATTTACTTTATCGCTGATAGTTCGGTGACATTTTTACCAACATTGCTGTCAATACTTTTTCAGACACTCACTTTAGTCTTCACTTATTGCAGTTTGGAAAATTTTACATCGCTGAACGCCAGTATAAATCGGCAATATCTATATTTTATACTCAGTGAAGCATCTTTTATATTGACGTCAAGTTGATGCGCAAACACAAAAATGTTTTTTCTTAACGCACTTTTATATATTTTTATCTACAAACCCACAAATAGTTGCTTCGTGTAATCTTGCAGTTTGTAAGAATTTCAAAACTACAAAAATCTATAGTAAATATAATTGTTCATATAACGGCTTGCCTTCTATATCCTGGACATGTTTTGGCACATTGACAATGCTTTTGATTTCTAATATAAAACTAGGATAAATAAGAAATCATGACAACTGCGACCCACAATTATGATTAAATCCACTTTTTGTCTGTTATGAGATAGGTTTTACTTGTACCTACTTTTCATGAACAAAGTAATATCAATAACTTAAAAAACCAAGAAAAGACATTAACTTTATCTACACCACAGCCTTGTTCAGTCAGATTATAAGAGACCTGAGTACACACCGAGCCGATCTAAACAATTTCTTCGGAGTATTGTATGTACCGTAGCCTTAAACACAATTTTGTGAAGCAAAACAAGAAATTCGCTATACAAGAAGTTGATTTTGATCAATGACTTCGTTTGGCAGCTTTAACCTAAAATGATGGGAAATCGGTTTCTACATAAGAGTAGTATCTTGACAAGCAGAAAATTTGTGGAGAGT
>NW_017536697.1:66854-94796 GCF_001853355.1 Bactrocera latifrons | reverse complement strand
ACCAGAATACTTTTTATCTCTTTATGTAAAAATTTTATACAACTCATAAGTACAAAAATATATTATAACTGGCTGCGTAGTCAGTTGTTGAGTACACTGGAATGACTGTCGATAGCACTCCGGTGAGAAGTTGGAGCTATATTTCTATTGTCACACACCAACGAAAAAATTCAGTTTTATTACGATTAAGGAGCACTCCCACACTTTTAACAATCAGTTATTCTTTCTGTTTTTTAGATTATGAACTTGCGAGGCTCCTACTTGGCACAGAGTTTTCGCCTCTTTAGAGCATCATTTTCCTCATTACTCATTTCGCCTGTTTCCAGCTTAGCAAATATCTATAAACGGTGAATTTATCTAAGCCCAAATTCAACAGTATTTTTCCCCAATAATCAATGCCTTATTGACCCACGGAATGCTTTATGATCCATTTTTTGGTAAAATAACACAAGTTGCTTCACAAAAATGATATATAGTTATAATCCAACTAACTATGTATCAGCCACAGTGAGGTGTGGAAGGGTCCTCTAATATAGTTTAAATTCAGGATCCTAAATGAAAACTAAAACGAAATATACCTTACAATAAAGGACATTTCGAGACTTATTTTTTCAGCAGTGGAATTCTTTTTCAACTTAACGAGAAACTCAGCACTTTATTTATTTTAAATTTTACATTCATTTGCCGTGTTTTATTTATTTACTTCCAATGAGCCAATATTGACATATATTAACTGCGACCATGTGGGTGGCCCTAGATGTGCTACCAATGTGAGTGTTTGTATTGAAGTGCTCGCTCGTCTCATATACAATATATGTATGTATATATTTTGCATAGCCGTACAGTCAATACGAGTTTTTTATGAGTCGTCACAGTCTACTTGTTGTCTGGTTGCCTCCAAGTCAAATAATACACTCCCTAGCACATTTATTGCATTTGTTTAAGATACGGATATGTCTGCACACTTGAGCAACACTTTTATTATCACGCTGCATGTCTGAATGCTTGACTGTAATCGAAATAAACGTGACATTTATTTTTCGCCATATACTTCGTACATAGCCTTGATTGCTATGACTTTTATATCGTCAAGGCTTCTTCTTCGATATGTGGAACGCGTTCTACTTACCATTGCCGATTAGTTTCAAATGTAGTCGGGTGCAGTTGAAAAACGCAATGTATTTTATTGTTATTATATGCAAAAGCTTTTGACAATTTTCTTCCTTACCCTTTATTCTTTCTGCTTTCAGTGAAAGAACCCGCCGTCCACTTTGCTTATCGATTTGACTATTAAACGGATTATACTACCGCTTATCTACTTAATTAATCCGCTAAATTTCAAACTGAATTTCATAAAGAGTTCCTGACAATATATGACCCACCATCAACCTTCTTCACACACTTTTTTAGGGGTAGAGAAAAAACCGCCTGAACTTGATCTGGCGCCTTAATGATCCAAAATATCGAGTACAAAGTCAAAACGTGTTAAAATTTCCGAACGTTTGGACATGTAGTCATTTAGAAACCTTGATTCTCTGAATTCGAAAGCAACTTCGAGCCTGTACATTTTCTGGCCTCCGTGCAAGTATGCAGTTTAGTTAGGTCTACTTTCGATAAGCTCGATATTAGGCTTCAATGAAAGCTTCCTATCTAGGGCAAGCCCTAAATACTCAACTGTAATCGCAGCAATAAGTCCTTCAGGAAATGTAAGCTTGCAATATATTATATTTCTCTGCTAACTGAAAATCAATCAGAATAATAGAATCATTTTGATTTTTGAGAAATATTGTGATACATAAATTCATAATTCCATTGAAAGATTTTATTCGGTGAAACGAGAAGCATTACCAACTGAACTTCGATTGATTGAAATTTCCTACGCTGACTCGGAGGCCAGAATAAATCATTGATATTTTAAGTAGGGTAGTTGCTGTTAAACTAAGAGCTTGTCCAGCAGACTTACAAGTTCCAGGAAAGCAAAGCTAAACTTATAAACGAACACAATGTGTGTGGTTAATTATTTACTTTCTGCGAAGCACGCAGCAAGGAACTTACTCAACTTAATTTCAAAATGACTCAGGTACCACGAACTATAAGAAAAACCAAACTTGATGAGAGTAGATTCGAAGGAAAAGTTATGTTTGTGTGCATGTTTACAACTGTCGAATACAGCAGGCATTAAAAGTTAAACTGAAAATTCAATTCGAATTTTTTGACATGTGTTGAAGGGATACAAACAATTATATTGTCATTCAAACTCAACTCAAATACTGACTAAAGTGATAAAGAATGGATAAAGGATTTACATAATTTTTTAGGGGAAACAATATGAAAGTATTACGAATATATTTTTATAGGTCATAAGTGTGAATCAAACAATATTAATATTTTATTGCATATACTACATACTTTGCTCTCAAGATAGAGAGTTTGCCGAAAATATTTGGTGTTCTTTTAATAATACGATAAATTTTAGTGCGCTACCAGAAGTATTATTTAAATAATTAAAAAGTCTTTTTTTTTATGCATCTGCATAAAGTTTCACTTCCCTTTAGTCGGTTACTTATATTCGGCTTATGTTTATTGGATCGTAACTAAAATTTATGGAGATTTATGTATATTTAATGCTGTTTATTAAAGACGCAACTGTGAAAAGATGTATAACAAAACTACAGAAGGAGAAAATATAATTATTTTCCCTATTCGGTGGTCTACCGCTACTTATACAGCTAGCCAAAGGATTATATGAATATACAGTCTTCGGTTTAGCGATTACCGATAGTTCCGTATATTTATCTTTATTTTGTTGGGGAAAAGTAAAGTGTCTGCTGTTTACCGAAAGTCGAAACAATATCAGTTTTTTCAAAGGTGGCTTGTGGAATTGTGGCGCATAACTAAGGTGACTTCCGAAGTGAAAGTAAGTGCTTACTTTCTCATTTTTCGCTTATTCGTTGTTTTTGTCTAATTTTGACCGCCGAGCATTTGAATTTATAAATTTAAGAGTATGCGCATAGCTGTCAAAATACTTTGGAATTCATTCAATTTTATGTTTATAACTCGACAAGGGCGTTGTGAAGTGGGGTAGAAGAGAAAACTTAAAGGGTAATTTATTATTTTGAAGTTATATTATCTAATAATGAATATATATATTATTTTTTTCATGTTTTTGATGAATTTCTTTGAAGAAGCTATATCAAGTTTGCCAAGAAACTTGTTACACCTAGATGGAATATATATTGAAATGATAACTGTGAATCGACTCATCATTTCAGTTTGTCTGCATATAAGCGAGTTTAGTTTTTGAGATATCATTCTGAAATTTCTCACACATTCTTTTCTCCCCAAAGGAGTGCTAATTTGAACACTAGTGCACATACATATATGAAATAAAATTTACTTTCGACTACTTTAAAGCTATAATTCATATAATGCATGAGTACCATGCATGAACTTAAATCCACATAGCTGTATACACACACATGCATCCACACTACATAAAAAATACATAAAGTAAGTATTTGCCTCTTCATTTTTAAAACTAACTTCATAAAATTGAGTTGATATCAAAAAGAAATGAAAACGTTTGATGTGCATTGGCTCCCCTACGCACACTTATATATATACACTTTGTAAACGAGTAGCTTCATATGTATCGTATTGTAGTTTTTGTTTCCTTTTGAGCTTATAAACGCGTGTTGACTTTATATGGCACATATTTTGCACTTTGCTCTTTGCTGTTTTGCACATTTGCCAGCTTTTAACGAACTGTAAAGCTCGTTTGAACTTTGTTGTTAGTTTATACATATATACATACATACATATATTACAGCCTACTTACTCACGTACTCTTGATTTTATGTTCACATTTGAAAAATGTTTTTACGATTTCATGATAAATTATTTTATGAAATTCATATCAAATGAAAAATGCAGCAACAAAGTTAGTAGATAATGAGACACATACATTTGTACGTTGATTAAAGATCCAGTGAAAGTAACTGCGAAATTTTACTTGGAAAAGTATTTATCCATAGAAGTAGTTCGAATTCAACTAAATGAGTTAAAAATAGTAACTATAATAAATAATATTAGCTTAACATCTACGAATTGCTTTTATTCAAAATCTAAACTTTCAGTATGCTTAAGAATTAGCTAATTGCATAATTATTATTCTAAGTAAGCCAACTGAAAACTGAAGGATGCTATTTCCATGTAATAACACTAGTTTGCAATATTTTTTCAACTGTGACTTTAGATGCTGTTTCTTGCAAAACCCAAAAATGATGGCAAAAGTCTCCTAACATGTAAAATATTTTGTGTTGAAGTCAAGGGTTGTAGCGGATCAAACCACCGCTATTTATTAAAATGTTAAAAATAGCTGTACAACATGGAACATTTTAAACTACAATTCGTAAACAGGACACTACAAACACGCCTCAAGATCCTTAGTACATCAGCCGCAAACTTTTCCTTCATATGTGTTGAGTAGTGTAATTAGCTTCTTTGCTTTGTTATCTGCAAATATGCATATTTTTGTCAATATTAATATTATTTGCATAGCCTATGCAGTAATTACACGAGAAGAATGACATGCATTGAAGCCTTTGTTAATCGGATCGCATGCAAATGTCAAATTTAATCATTGGCAAAGTTAATGAAACTACAGAAATCAAATACGAAAATCAACTGGTGGTTAATTAAAACCATGAAATGCATGGCTAATTGGGTTCGAGTGGCACCAGAGTTGTCGACTACTTTATATAATACATACATATATTTAAAGAGAACTGTGAACAATGGTCGTATTTGCATTGATATATTCTTGCAACGCATTATTTTATACTCTTTATACAGTGTGTCTCAAAATTTATACGCTATTCTCACCATACTTTGTATGAAATTCTGGAACTGCGTGCTCAAATCTTTCATTATTTTTGAAATATTGTTCAATAACCCAGGCAAGTTGTTCTGTCGTGTAACGCTCAATTTTTACTAAACTGTAATTGTCAGCTGTCGATTTTTTTGTGTTGTAGAATGTCGACACCTTATTGCATACATTACGGAAAATTTAAATTTTGCTTTACCTTTGATTATCTATATTAATTAAAATAATTTAAAATATAATCATAAAAAATAATTTATCCAACAAATAAATAAAATATTTGCATAAAATTAGTTGTAAAAGTAAACTTTTGTCTTTCATATATCAAAATCTAGTGCATAATTTTTGTAAACGCTCCTCCTCTTAGTACACCATGTACCATGCTTTGGTTTTGCTGAAAATCGAGATAAATCGTTTTTATCCCTCAAAACATTCAACAGAACACCACTTCTTCCTCCTCCTGACCTTAGATTATGCATCCTTTCATTTTTGTTATTTGGCCTTTGGATTTCAATGTGCTTCAACCTACTTTGAATTTCTTTCACTTTTTATATTTTTCAATGGATTTTGCACTGGTCGATATGGCAAATTTTTAAGAATTTTTTACCTGTCTGTGCTGTAGCCGTATGGAAATTTCACTCATTTTATTATATATTAATTTCTAAAATCCAATAACTAATTTAGTGGCTGTACAATTGATTTCAGAATTACTATTTCTGCAAGACTGCCTTAGCTAAATTCAAGCTATCGTTGCAAAATCGCCTCAATTCGGTATTTTCAGTATTTATGCAAAATCTTATCATTCTTAGAAGTCCGTGAACTTCTTCAGTAATTTTAACATTATTTCTATCATTCTCTAACACTAATAGACTTCAGCGACATCTATGAGTATTTATAGTACTATACGCACGTCATACATGTCGTATGAGTAATATATGTGTAGCGCAAAGCAAAGTGCTGAAATATGCATAGCAATATACTTAGCCTCTGCAATCAATTTTAGAAATAGAAATATGTTGATATATCAAGGAGGTAATATAAATTATCACGGGTTAACATACCCTTTGCACAGAGCCTCTTGCATTGAATTGTGTAGCAATGGCTTGCCTTTGTATTGCACAACTTTGTAGTTATTCTCGAATTCCCAAGTTGTTTGTCGATTGTTTCTAAATTGGCAAGGATTTGACAGAGATAAAGGGGAAAAAAATATATAATACTCCAATTTGAAAAAGGCAAATTTATATACAGAATACACTGCTGATAAACAAAAGTTTGATAGACATTTTTTAGTTGCAAATATTTGGAATCGAAAACAAGAAAACTTCGGCATTACCGTAGCTATAATACAATTTGCAAATAAAAACTTTTCCATAGTTAAGGTAAGGTTTGGTTAAAAGGTCGATAATGAAAGATATTTCACCAAGCCAGCTTAGATCGCCGGTCTAATGTGTTACCTAGAAGATTACTATATAATATGTCACATGTACATCAGAAGTTTATTCAGATGACCATTGTCAGTATTCTATGGAAGAGGAAGCATTTAGATGTTTCCACCTCACCTTCCCCCGGGCAACTAGCGCCCGTGTACACTTTTAGCCTTACCGCATGAACGCCAATGGAATCCTTTGTAAGGGGGAAAGAGGTGGCGCCCAAACGAGTCCAATGATGAAGAGCTCGATGTTATTGCTAGTGGGGACAGGTACTCCTGTGAAAGCTCACCTCTCTGAAAAGGTACTTTTTTTGCCACATTAATAGCATCCACTTCCGTCTGAAACACATTATAGTGTTCCATAAGATAAAATTGATGGATATTTTCTTTAAGGAAACTACCCTTTAACCTTCCCTCATAGCTTTGGTCTGTCCGTAAACAGCTCTCTGCGCCTCTGCTTCAGCGACTTCTCCCAGTACACATATCAAAAAGTTTTAACTATTTTGTAAATGGCTTTTTTATTGAAAGTAACTATAAATACCAAAGACAATAAAATTTCGTAGAAATTCTTGTATCTGTTTTCAAACTTATACGGCGAACTACCAAACTACGGTGCTAACTATAGACATATACATACATAAATATTTAATGTTGTTCTGCTTCTTAATTCGATTCGTGAAGCCAATAACTTTTATATTCTTACGAATATCTATACATTTGTTTGTAACGATAAAAATATAAAAATTTTCCAGAAGTTGTTTGAAGAAAATTACTTCGAATATTTGTAAAACAATAATTATTGTATCTAAATACCTACGGCTATTTATTTTCGTTATGTATTTTCGAAAAACTATATGTGGGTAAGACTATGTGGCTGTTAAGTGGAAGGACAAGCAGAGAAGTATAGCTTTTATAATGACAAAAGAAATATCTTTCACAATATAGAATCATATTTCTATTGTTACGCTAATAATTATTATTTTATAGGCATCAACACTTGTAAATATGAGGTGTTATTTAGATTCGTTTAATATAGGTATTTGTAGCATTTATACTACCTTCACAGCAGAATTTTGCATCTAAAAAGTCTTATACTTAAATAAGTTTTTATTACGTAAGAATTACTTATTATAATGAATCGATTCGCGGCGCCTTATGACGAAAGAAAAAGGAGCAGAAAGATATAAGAGTGAAAAGGAAACTTATGGTATCAGTTACGTACAAAAATTGGTAATTATTTTTAATTTAGTGATTTTTTAGAGCTTTATTCGTGGAAACAGAAACCCGTAGCGCTTTTCTAATTATTTCATAAGCATAGTACTTCTTAAACCACATGTCCCACTTTTACAAACGCATATATTATATATTACAGTTATAGGTAGTAGTTTGTTTTTAGATATTTGTTAGTAGTCGTTCGCAGTAACTACGAGAGGATAACTCTTTAGCAGCTCGCAAAGAAATAATTCCAAGTTTTAACAAAAAACAATATCACCACTCCTTTATAATAAATTTTAAAATACTGTCTGGAAATTTAACAAGTTCTCTTTTATATGCAGCCAACAATTCATTTTCAAGGTGAAAAAAGAGAAATTAATAAAAACATACCATGTTTTGTTATCTTTTAATTGTTTTGTCAGCTTTTATAATATATTCTTAGTCTAGTGCCAACAAATAATCCTGTACTTTCCGGCACGCTAGAACTTTTTCTTATTACTTAGCTGTTAGCCTACCAGTAAACATATAATATATATTATATATTGTAGACGGACTTATTTTAGCTGTTGCATTGCACAGCTTACTGTCTGCGCCGTTATTTGAAAGTGGCTTTGCTTGCTTGTTTCTCACTTGTTTACCATTTGGTTTCGGTCTTTATTCTCTCACTTAGCTAACTATTCCACTCTTTACAGTTTGATGTTTTGTGGCAAGTTAGGAGGCGGAAGCAGAATCTAATCAGAATTATGTCGCAGCAGTGCTTAGTGGTAATACCAACAACTGAATTTATTACAATGAACTAATTTTTGTTTTGTTAAAAATAATTGATGCACTGAACCAAAATGAACCAAAATGTGAGCAAGCAGTGCCTCTTTTTCTCTCTCTAGAACCGAAGGCATACAACCACTTTATTTTAGTACCAAAAATAATTCCGCTCTGTATAGAGTGTTTTCAAATTGTTGGTTACCAAACCAAATTGTTTCTACTGTTATTTAATTTAGTTTATGGATGACAAAAATTTTAATTAATTTTGACATTTTGGTTAATTTGACAATATAATTTATGCTTATAAAATGTGTTACAAACCGAAAACTATAAATAATTATATTAAAATACGATTATGAGGATTAATTACCACCTCGCCAATATGGACTTTCAGTCCAAAAATACTATGCTCATTGGTTTCATCTGAATTGCCTTTTCTAAGGTCTAAATACAACTATTGTGATAAAAGCTTCTTGAGGTTTACTACATTTCTTTCATTATCCTCTATTTCTATTTCAATTTTGAAAAAAAAAAAAAAAAAGTTAATAGCATTTTCATGCTAGCATTCTTAGGTATGCAGTATTAGGTTATCAAAAAAGTCTTGCGGTACTTTCGCTAGTTGACGCTGAGGGGTAGATCTAGTTTGATTCGTCGCATCGGGTCATGCTATACCTTTTTGGAGAGCTCATTTCACGCGCTCACGTTTGAATGATTGTCATTTTTTTTTAAGTCGTTCGTGATTTATAGTGTCGCAAACATGGAGCAAAATAAAGAGAAAATACAGTATATTTTACTTTACTATTACGATGAATGCATCTCAAGCCGCCAATAAAATTTGTGCTGCACCCGATACAGTTTCCATTTCCACCGCACAACGATGGTTTAAACGTATTCGTTCTGGTGTAGAGGTGGTCGAAGATGCGCCACGCTCCGGAAGGTCTGTCGTTGAAAATTGCGATATAATCGCTGAATTGCTCGGTCAAGAGCTGGGCATGAGTCAAAAAAAAAAAAAAAAAAAAAAAATGTATGAACAATTGAAAAATAAAAATACCACATGAAATACCGCAAGACTTTTTTGACAACCTAATATATTACATGTTTGCAGCATCCAGTATTAAAGAAAAATAGGTGAAGTTAAATTTATCATATTGACACATATATTTTAGATATACTTGTACATACATACACTATATTGCATATAATGTATGTTTACATATCAATTTGAATAAGTGAAAAACTCCCACGAGCACATTTCATTCATCAATTCTGTTAAAAATATGCTAATAGGTTTTGTTTGCAACCGAAAGCTTTGGAGCTTCTGCCACGGGCGATTTGTCGAAAATTCAAAAAATCTATGTTTAGATAGTCAAGTGCTGTAAGAGCATTTAAAAAATAAACTCCTGCTAAATATTCAAAAATTACATTTGATATTTGGTGCTGGTAAAAATATGAACTGCAAAAATATAACATTCATCGTACGCACTAGAGTTCTCAGTAATTTCGAAATCAGGCTATTAATACCTTAGTTTAATAATAATTTCAATAGGAACACGAAACTAAAATGGATTTATTAGCTCATGCAAAATAGTGCATGTATAAACAAAACGCACTACAAAAGAAACAAATTTTACAAAGTGTATAATTCATAAAATATATAAAATCTAGTACAGCTTGAAGGATCTTGAATAAACAGCAAGCACTTGTTGTTTTAAACATACAATTATTTACCATATCAATGGTATTGGTCATAATATAATGATATGGATACAATACAGACTTCTTGCAACCGAACCAAAAATAAATCAAAAGGCTTAAAGAAAGTGTAGGTCCAACAGAAAATGATGGCAGTAATAAAACCAAATCAAATTTCATTAAACAACCTTTTTTTTATAATATACCCAAACGTACATTTCACGCATGAATAGCTACAACAGACGGCAACTTTTTGGTCCCTAGTAATTGGCATATTGTCCGCAGTTATATGGAAAACAAACCCCATTAGCACTTATTGAAAATCAAAAAGTATTTACATAAATTAAATTAAACCTGACAAATAAAAACACAACAAAACTTTAAAGCCAAGAAAAAAGTAAAAAAAAAAGGTATAAATAATAGGTATAAAGTTGGATTAAAAAGAATGGTATGCAAAAGTGTACTTCAAATACTAATAATACAAAAAACTAGTTTGTTTGTATTGGAGGACTGGTCAAAAAATTTATTAAAGTTATAGTGCGAGAAAAATAAAATAAAACACCAATGGCTTCATAGAACTCCATAAATGTTCAAACCAAATTTAAATTATGAAACGCTTAAAGAAAATTAAAGCTTTTGAGTAAAAGTGGACAAATATAAAAATTGTAAATAAGCTACAACTTAACTTGATTCAAAATAAAAACGGAATTGAATAAGCGAATAAATATAATATTTGTAAACTAATTGAAACCCACAGCGAAAAATAAAGGACCATCACTTGGTAGTGCTACTGCACTTATTTAATAAATAAATAAAAAATAATAATACAATTATTATCTTACAGTGTAAGAAGTGTTAATCTTACAGTGTAATTTATTAAATAAAAAATAAGAAACGAATTTAAGCAATTTGTGCATTTTTATATGTCATATAGATGGAACTAATATTGCGTTTTATCAAAGCAATGGCTAAAATGAAATTCATTTTATAGAACTTTATTTCATGTATCGCAATGTGGATCACACAGATATATACAGATATTCGTATCTGAGCTCTGGAGCATTAATTTGAACACATGAAATATTATTTTCATTTCGCATTTCCATTCGGTTACCTCGGTTCTAAACCATTTTTTACCAATTCTACGAAAAATATTCATTGGCTAATGCTCAAACGCAAGCAAATGTATTTGTGGTTTTACTCCTGCTCACTATCTTTGCAAATAGAAAATATTTTCACTCTGGTTAACAAATATTCTCACAGTGTGAAAAAATTCGCTCGCTAAATCGACAACACCACAGGTACTTTTATATGCAACTTAAGATACTGACCCTTTTAAAATTCTTTTGTGCTTCGTTATATATAATATTTTATCTTTGCTTTCATTCTCATAGCACCTGAATAGAATAATCGAAAAATATAATTTTTCAAATTCTGAAAACATTGCTATTGTAACATTTCTATTATACAAAGTATCTTAGTTGCAAGCGATATAAAAACGGTTAGATTTAAAAAAGAAGAGGCGATAGGTTACTACCGCTCACGCAGAAATAATTGGTGCTATGGTGAATGCCACTCGTCACTGCAGAGAAAAATGTTGCGTAGAAAGCCACCCTGCAGCCGATTGTGACGAGGTCAGTGAAAGAATGGTACCGCGAAAAGAGGAGGGTAGAGAGAAGTCTTTTCAACAAAAAACAAGTGAGAGGCAGAAATACGTGAGTACAAAGAGCTGGAGTTCAGCCCGATAATTTTATCAGAAGGTAGCCGACTTCTATAAAGACAGAAAAGGAAACCTGATTACAGACACATAGAGTTCACTTGAAATATGGAGAGCACACATCTCGAACCTGCTAAATGGTGGAAGCAGTGCTACGAAGGACGAAGAAGAACCCGCACACACAATCTCCCGCAATAACATTGTCGTCTCGCCACTCGACCAATACGAGGTGAAAACAGTCCCCTTCAGAACAGCAAAGCACCGTGAGGTGCTCGAAAGGCGAATGTTCTAGCTGCTAAGCATGATCTGGTCGAGTATACTCTGCCCTATCCACAGGAAGAGAACCTTATCAGTGTGCTTTAGATTTGGCAAATCTACCAGATGGCAAATCTACCTTTTGGTAGCACTGCTAAGAGCTGCCTATTAGACGCTATATTTAAATTTGGTAATCCTGCAAAACTCATATGGCTATCCAGAATAACGTTGAGCACAACCATCAGTTTCTTTAAAATGGGAATAGACCTTTCCGCTCCATACTAAACGAGGTTTTAGACAGAGTGATTATCTCTCGTGCGTGTTTTCAATACAATGCTGGAAAAAGTAATACGGGCCACTGACCTTAACCGCGCAGTCGCACTGTCTTTTTTAAAAGTACAATGCTGCTGGGGTATGTAGATGATATTGATGTCATAGACCTTAGCAACAGAGCCGTCAGGGAAAAGAAGCAAAAGGGGTTAGTCTTATGGTGAACGAATGCAAGAAAAATCACCTGGAGGCCACATACAAACATTCCTCGCGACTTGGGAACCAAGTCACTATTGGCAGCTATAAATTTGAAAAAAAAAAGTTAAGGACTTTTTATATCTCGGAACCAGTATGATATCCACCAATAATCAAAGTGTGGAGATAAATCTCTAATTATTTCCGTCCTATTATACGGCGCAGAAACATTGACGAAGACGATCCGTGTTGAAAAAGCAACTGAAGCTTTCGAGAGATAGTGGATAGAGGCAACTAGCGAAGTTTTATGTTCTCGGCGAGACTGACCATCGATTATAGGGCCAAAGAAGAATAATGGAAAGCAAAAATTAAAGAAGTAGTCGACTACTTTAAGAACACAACTCCAATTGTTTCAGTTGCTATTTTTACCCTCTTTTCCTTGAAATATATGGTTGAAACTAAGGGCCACAAAAATCAGTTGATTATTATGAAATTATGATTTAGATAAGTTCATTTCTTCTAAATGTTTCCAGTTTATGATTTATTGCTTACCTTAACAAATTCATTCATAAGCAAAGTGCATCGAACCATTACTTGCTGCAGAACAGCTCGGCTTACACGTGACAAGCGTCATTTCACACAGCTTGCCAGTGCACAGAAGTTGATGAATATAGTTGTTTATTCAACTAACTTTTGACAGGCAACAGCTGCACTGCACTAGAGTTTAATGGTTTGGAGCACGTACTGCTTTTAGACAGTGATGTGTGTGTTAGTTATATATAATATATACAATCAGTATCTCGATTGTCAACTGCGGATCGTAGTTCTTCAAAATAGTCAGAATTAATTTTAATATTAAATATGGAGTCTGTATTCAGAGTGGTACTGCTGCGAGAGTATAAGTGACCTATCTTTTGTAGTTCAACCCAATTAAAATTGAAATTTCAAAATGTAAACATGAATTTTTATATACATATGTACTGAATGAACTTACTAAACTTATCCTCAAGAAAATATAAAAAAAAAAGATTTTTATTCTTCAACAAATTAAATTTTTTTTAGAGACTACTGTTATATATGAGAAGAGAAATACTTTTAGCTTTTATGAAATTACGATCATACTCGAGCTTTGCTGTATGCTGTTGGACATTTTATGTTGTTAGTGTCGTAACTGTTGCACGGCCTCCAGTCACATTTTGCAACACTCTCTTCAAGCAACAGTGTATTTTCCTCGCTGAATGCAACTATTATTCAGTTCTACGTACTGACACTGTGCGTGTAAGTTACATCGCTCGACTGCTTGCCAGCGTTTTGACTTGAACAACGCACAATATAACCTAAGTGTTCATGAATACGTCTGTTTAAAATGAATTGGTGTGACGGGGTGAAATGAAAAGAAGTGACAATGTTTAAGAACGGTTTTTATGCAAATTTTCTGCAAGATTTGTTGATTTTTGTTGTAGCACTGAATGGAATTACCATTATAGGCAATTGTCCGTGAAAGCAGTTGCATTTGTAATTGCAAGCAGAATTTAATATCTGCTGTTTTAAGGGCCATAAATGAACTGTTTTAGAATTATTCTGACAATAAATTTGTACAAAAATTAATTTTCATAAATATCAGAACTTATTGTAATAAATTAAACTAACATTGGCGCGCAATTCTTGTTGCACGTATGGTTTTATGTTTTATTGATTTTATCATATGTAAATTTAGTGCAATATATTTCATGCGAAATTTACTTCCTAGCTATCTCCGGGTTTCCTTATTCTTATTTATTTATAATATGTATAGTGAAATTCACATGTAAATTTAATGATAAAAAAGACAGACATTCTCACATATTATTTTTGACATCGAAATCGATTAGCTTGGACTGTGGTATCGACATACATAAGTCGATATGTGCGAACGAAACTTCGGTATCGTCATTTGTCTTAGTCGGTGGAACACACATATATAACGAAATTTTAAAGTGCTGAGGGATATCTGCTCTATCTGATATAGAACATTTACTTTTCTATCTTTAAAAGAATATCCCTTCTGCTCAACTCTCTCTAACAATATTTGGTCTTTATAAGTTTTCTATCAATGATAAGCCTTAGGTATTTCATCCTATCAATAGGTTGCCATGCTTCTGGGATCTTATGTCTTCTAGTCAATAAAAAAATTTCAGTTTTATTCGTTTCTATTCGCCCAGCTTGATAATACATTAAGGTACCTTTCGGTTAGCTCGTAGACGGTATTTAAACTTTTTCTGTTTATCTTCTGTATATAATATGTGGAGATTGAACTTCTTCTCCACTTCAAACTTTGCGAGTACTTTCACCATTCCTTTCGGCCGAGCATTGTTGAAGCCCCTTCGATGTTGAAAAAGGTGTCAACAGCAAATTGCTTTTGCATAAGGGCTCATTTCAGCAATAACACGACATCGTGCAAAGCGGTGTCGACCGACTTGCCTTTAATATAGGCATACCGAATCCCTTACAGTTTTCACCTCGGTATTATGTTCCTAATGCACAGATCCATAAGTCTCTCCAATGTTAAAAGCAGAAACGAAAATAGTCCAATGAGCCTGAAATCCTTCCACGGGGCGTGAGAGCTCTTTCAGACCTTCGGTATAATCGGAAACTTAATTAGTCCCCATGCCTTCGGAATTTGACTTCATGTAACACCGTTCGTGTAGATGATGGCCTTTCAGTGACACCTTGCTTGTAAACTGCAGTTGTGCGGTAAGAAGCCATCATCTCTCAGAAACCTTAGTGGAGTAGAAATTTTCGCTAGAATCCACCTAAAATGTGATGATGCCTATACAGCGCCCAATCGTTTCTAGAGCTACTTTTACGAGCTTTGTTGAAGAGTCCTCTTCTCGAGGGTCTGAACACTTTGCTTTATTTACAGAGGACAGAAGCTTTCCAAGGTAGTGTTTCAAATAGATGTGAAAACCTCGACGAACTCATCAGTTGCATCCGCATATAGGATTGAGTCCTAGTGATGCACGAAGGGATGTGGTATTAAAGATTTTTTTATTTCCCTGTAGTTGTGAACTTCAGTAGAAGGCACCACCAAATTAGAACCTATTTCGGAATTATCATTGTAAATAATGTTGTAAATATCGTCAAATAACATTTGTTATTGTAATTAAAAGTATTGTTATGACGAACAGAATTTTAGAATTATTATATTTGAGTTTGTCAACAGCAATGCCAATTTTTGAGCCCACACAACTCCCAATTCGGTTTATAATTGTTGGGAAAACATAAATGAAGTAGTAGCGGGCATACATTTGCATAAATATATTATCAGGCATTACGTGCTTGTTTGAATTGTGACAAACCGGAATATACCCAAAATGCATATGAGCTCTGCGCGTCATTCGCTCAATCATTCATTATTGAAAAATGAAGCGTTTTAATGGTTTCGAAGTATACCAAGCGGATATTATACATATGAAATGTATTTGATTGATGAAAATATAATTTCGTGCAAAATATTAAAAGCATGCAACGCAATTTGTAATTTATTTATTTTCGTTTAATACTTTGGCTCTGTATATGTCTAAGATTGATGGGCAGCAGTGTTGTTTCCAATCCAAGCCACATTTATGATAAATAGAAGTCACCAAATCTTAGTTTTGTATTCGGAACAGTCTGAACAAAGCAACAACAATAGTATGATAAGGCAATGATACAAGCATGTGTCTCAATTAGTGCGCTACAAACATTCCTTTAAATATAACAAAATGGATTTGGGTTATAAATAAAGTTCTTTATTCATGTGAAATGCCATTGTGTATGAAACTTGATTTTTTTTTTTTGCATGGCCACCACGGGCAAACGATATTCGTTCGAAGTTCATCAATCATCGCTGATTTGTTGGCATAGACCATGGACTTGACATAGCCTCACAGGAAATACAAGTAGTTTGTCGGTTTCACATCGCACGACTGGGCCAATTGACTGGGACATTTCTTGAGATAACACGTTCACCAAACTTGATTTTCAATAAATCGATTGTGATATTCGCTGTTCCATCCTTTTGGAACCATGTATTGTTCAAGTCAATATCATCAAATTCAGGCTAAAAATATTTGGTTATCATTGAGTGGTAGCGATTTCCATTCACCGTTTATTCACGGTTTTTATTATCATGATATTGACGAAGCCATTCAGCCAGAAAAGAGCCGCATCGATGAAGATGATTTTTCGATAAAAACTGGACAATTTTCAAGTTGTTGCTCAGCCCAAATTACGACTTTACAAACCTTGCTGAAGAGAAATGTCGAAAGAGCGGGAAAAATATGGCGTCGTTTGTTCTCCCTATCGGTCTACGTTTGTAGCGTCGTTTTGAAAAAACCGCCATCTAGCTAATATGTACGTTAAGGTCAAGTTAACTGTTTTTAATACTTTTATTATTTTGTTCTTGTTTAGTATTATTCTTCGTGCTTGCTGTCCAAAGCGGTTGCTGAAATTTGCATTCATTTTACTGTGCATAATACCTCTTTAATTGCTCTACTTAACTGCTGGAATATTATGGAGTGCGAAAGATTTTTAATGGCCGCATTTGTGTACTACATATATTTGTATACTTATATAGGTAGTATTTGCATTATATTAATTTTGTTGGCGTGTTGCCTAGCTTGGATGCTTAGATTCATAACAACTAGGAACTTTTTGTGTCATCTATTTTAATATAATTAATTCATATTCTGATTTTAAAATGCGAACTGCTATCACAATTTGTCGAAAGAGGGGTGAATTTATTTCGCACATTTCGACCAATAAGTGAATCAATGAAAACAAGAGAGCGTGTATCTTTGTGCCTAAAATATATGAATTTCAGCGAAAACTTGGCCTATCTCTTATATAACTAATATTTTATAAGGTTTTTCAAATATGTTTTGACTTTACTCCATATATAGTAAGTGGTTTTATATACATTAAAGTATTTGTCTGGCTTTGATTTTTATTTAAATCTAAGAAATCGCACTAAAATTTATTTTTGTTTTCTATTTCAGGTAGGTGTGATTATATGCATTTCTCCGAGATCAGTTATGTAAGTTCATTTATACTTAAGTATATATATTCGATTTGATATATTATATTAGATACTGGTATGTGCACTAGAACGAGCTAACTAACAGGAAACCAAAAAACGAAAAGATGATGAAAAAATCGGGCATGCGTGAAGTTTTCAAGGAGTCATTCTGCACTCTAGGCTTGAATATATATAAATGATCAGGATGATGAGACGTCTTTTATGACTGACGTCTGTCCGTTCATACGTGTTATTTGTAACTTGAATAAGGACTGCGATATCTTGGTATGCTATTATATCCTGTAGCAATATGTTGCAAGAGTATAAAAATAATTTATATTGATATAATATATCACCAAGCGAAGGTGTTGGTTGTGGCGTATACTTAATGGTGTTGTTTAACAAGCCCTTACCTCTGTAGGTTATTAACTTTTCATTATGTACATATGAGTGTTAACATGTTTAAGTCATCCTATCGGCAAGTTGCGTTTCACCGAAAATCCACTCAATTATGGTGTCGCAAAACGTCCTTTCAAACCAGCACACAAATGCAAAAAATGTCATTGGCTTAAAGATTTGATGTTGAGTAGAGGGCATGAGAATAAATTCGGTTACACGGGTAAAATTTTTTATTTCATATGCTCAATTATCTACTATTTTTATACATTTTCGTTTTCAAATGATTAAAAACGGTAATTTGCTGATCTCATTTTTTTTTTCAGATACTATGCATAATAGAATTCAGTATTATTACATTAGTCCGTATCCTTTGTCTTTATTGTAGGGTTGTGTGGCTGCAGGTTCGCTGGAATAATTCATATACTACAATCTTTAACTTAAAACTAATCTTTATCGCCGTTTTCTTCCACCTTGTTTACATTCATTTTCTATCAGCAAGGATGGGCGCTTTGGTTTGTCATTCTTACGAGTATGTTAGTTTAAAGTTAATTTTTCTTCTCTTCAATTATGGTAATTGCAATGTCATCGCTTTCAATTGGTATCGATGTTTATTTTATTTTTAACTTGTATTGTGCTCAGCAGAGTATTTAATAATCCTCTAGGGGTCAATTGTGAATTCAAAGTTAGAACTCGTGATACGCCCTCATTTACCTGCGTCTGCTGTCAATCCAAACTTTCTAAGCTAAAAATTTTTACATATATATGAGTATAGTCCCCATTCTTGATTTTTGGCAAATTTGCCACCAATGCGTTTATATCTACTGCGGCTATATTTATTAATTAAATTATTCATTTGTGATTATTGAAAAGTTTGTTTGCGGTTTCAGTGCTGGGAATTTCATAAAGCCCTCGTATGCCCAAACCAAATATTGCTCGCTTTGACAGTCTGCTGACTAAAGCTTGACCTGTACTGATACTGTGTACTATGCTTTATACATGCATCTATCTTTTTACGAAAATAAGTAAATAAAACCCCAAGGTTTTTATGTGAGATGATGCATGTATAATCGAATGTGCGTGCGGTTCGTTAGAAATCTACTCTTGTCCCGCACAGTTGGTCTCTTCTCAGCTGCAAAGAGAAAATTTGTGGTTTATGAAATTTGAAATTTGCAAAGGAAACTGATTATATTTTAATGATACTTGTTGATTTGATTGCAACTTAAGATTGATAGCCACATAAAAATTGCCATATGAGTTTCCTGCTTGTGGGATAATATTATCTTTTTAGTGACATTATGCGACTAATTAATATTTAGTAGGGAATAAATGGGTGTAAAAATATAAACAAGATAAAAATAGGTGTAATACTGTCATAGTGTGAAAAAAATATCTTTAATAGTTGAAATAAAGATTTTGTTTGGTTTGGCAAAGTATCGTGAAAGAATTTTGTGGTTGTGCTTAATTACTTCTTCGCAAATTTTCTTAATAAGGAATTTTACTTTGAGGAAAATGTAATTAAAGATATTTACATATTCGTTATTAAAATCACAATAATTTTTACTTGAACACAATCTCCTACAGCACTGCGTTCATCCATTTTAATATGCGTACGAATTTATAGGTAAGCAGGAAATGAAGAAAAACGATGCACAACGAAGCCTGTTACTAATTTCCTTTTGCAATATGTGTTGGAATATGTGATGTTTGTCTTAAGCAACATGTGATAGCAATATATTTTCAATTAGTTATTTACGAGTTCATTGCGTGTGCTTTTTATTCCGGTTGAACTTTGTGCATCGCAACGTATACGCAACAACGCAGCCCTAGTCTCTGAAGATTTGTATAATGCACATTTGTACTTATTATAGATACCGTACATACGAGTATAATCACGTTTTTATGGAAATAAATGCGTACTTAAGGTATACATATTTGCTATTATTTTCTTCCCGTAAGCAGTAGATATAATTTGCGGAATTACTTTATCACCAATTAGGACATGTTAATATGGTGCACTTTTAATATTTTCTTCCACTCTGCGTACTTTATTCACTTTTGGGACTAACTACATGCATATGGACTTACACAATGAATATATAGAGGTGGTAAAAAGAGTAATATAAAACCAGTAAGGAAGGGTGCAACCGAACAACTTGGTACAATCAAAGCCATGGAAATTCCTTAAGGTGGACAATTTACAGAAACGGAAACCAAATATATTATATACAAATACACTATACATACTCATACACTACATATCCCATCTGTGGATAGGGTTAAGAAATACAACAGGATTTCCGGTTTCAGCAGCAAAGCTTCGCCAGAATTGGCACATTTGGTAAAAAAATGTGGTTACCCAAAGTTTACAACCGGGCAAACAAGACATTATGAAAAATATTCTGAGTAATGATACGAACCAAAATAACACCTATAAAATTATAGAAGAGAGATACAGAAACATATGTACAAAGATTAGACAAAATTCCTTAAATAGTGTGATCCCTACGAGAATTTTCAGGAAACTATCGTACTAAAGCCCCTTATTACTGGACCTCTTGGTCATAAGAGAACCAAAAAGTTTAGCAGAAGCTCTTTACCTACCTTCAGAGCCAAACATGTTTTTAGTCAGCATGACCATATTAATTTTCAGCATCAAAATTGTCAAATTGTATCTTTCTTATAAAAACCAGATCCAATCTTTAACGCTATCAATCAACAACGCTATCTCCGATATCCAGTAAATAAACAAGAAGCTATTGCATTAAAACTAAAATTCATTCTACTATTTAATTCATCTTTAAGGCTCTTTAAGCACACATTGATTTGAAGAAGTAAGGCCGTAATTAATTTGTTGTTAATGAAAACATTAAAATGTTCTAAAAAAAATTTTAACTCAAATGATGTTTATGCTAACATCTTTGTGCTATTTTGAGTATTCTCAAAGTTTATGCTCCCTCAAATTCATACACTATGATTTCTGTTGTTAGTTAAATTAAATTATTTCATTTAGTCGAAATAAAAGTTAATTATTTTTCTGAAAATTATGCCGGTTGCCAGAGTTTATCAACTATTATTGCAAACCATACTTTGGTTGACTTGAATTGGAGTAAAATTAATAAAAATATGTTATGAACTTAAGTTTATTTAACAAATAGCTTTAACAAAATAAATACATCCTTATGCAATTGTTTATATTGATTTCAACATCAGCACTCATAATTTTGGGGTAACACGCTTAATAAATGATGTTGATGAGGTGATATTTATTGATTGACTCGTTAATACTTTTGCTTGGTTACCTCATCATGCAAACAATGAACATCATTATATGTCACACAAAAAAAAAGTAATGTGGATCATGTTAATGAAACATAAACAACTAGTACAATCCGTTCAGTATGAGAAAATTATTCTTAAAAGAGAAAAATAACGAAAGAGAATTGCTGAGCAACAAACAAAATGCTCACTCTTATTCACTCAATTCCTACACAGACACGAGCTCTCCTTTGTTTGTGTTGATATTTTCACTTGCTCAGCTCGGAATGCAAAAATTCTTGTGACTTTCTTTGCAAGTAGCAGCATGTTTTGATAAAGAGCACAGGCTGCCGTTATTCATGTCAATTGAAGGTAAACAACTATTTGAGCGAAGTGAAAATCAGTGTATTTTGTGCAGTATAAATAAATTTGTTATTAAATCATGAAGCTTATTGATGAAAAAATGAAATATTAAAAAGGTGAATAAAAATATAGTAAAGGTGTAATATGGAAAATATAAAAATATATATATAAGTGAAGCTAAAGTGCAAATGGTTTAGCAGCAGGTGAATAAAAGTTTCTGACATGTGGAAGTGAATGTCAGCAAATAGAACCCAATTGTGAAAAGTTATTTGGAAGCTGAGACTTAAAACAAAGTCAACTTAAGCAAATGGGTAAGTTAAATAACCAATGTTCATAAGATGGGATAAAAAGAAATGCTAGTTAAAGTTTGTCATTTTGTGCTAGTCTTACATAAGTATATACATATGTTTTTGCTTATTCAAATCCCTTTTCGTGAACGGTTTACTTATTTCACTCATAGTCTCGAAAGCTACATTGAAATAAAATTGATCACTAATTCAGACCTAATTGTATTGCTTTGTTTATTAGCGTCAACTAAAATTAAATGAAATACATTTGAAGTGAGATTTATGTATGCAGTGTCAACACAATCGAATAGGCATAATTTAATTTACATATATTGAGTTGAGTTGGCTGATTTCATTAGGTTAGACATTTCTATACTTAAGAACACATGTTTAAACAATCTATAATAGGGTCTAAAGTCACCCGAAAGTTCAAAAATCTGTATATTAGATATGTGGCGGCTAAGGGAAGTATTAACCCGATCCAACCATTTTCGCATTCGCATTTAGACTTACCATTGACAAGTAAGGTTTCTTCACGAATTTCGGTTATTTATCTCACACATAGATACTTTTAAAAAAGAACTATGGGCATTGGGGTTCACATAGTTGGCACCTAGGGACTTGAACGGTTTTGGGTCGAATTCGAAAGTTTTTGTTCATAAGGTGACTTCTGGCATTACAACATATATTTTCTTAAAATCAAACAGCGACTGAATTTAGAGAAGTAATTGCTTAATATGAAAAAATATTTTTTACTTTCATTAATATTTTATTTGGTTCTCGGATGTGCCGTGGTGGAACTCGCCCTGTTCGCCACTCGCAGCAATCAAATTTGCTAGAAAGAAATTCAAATAAGAGTCCTGCATACTCATTTTTAAGGACATGTATATTACGCCCTTAAGTTTTGTATGACAGGCGAGTTTCGCCAGACCGTTCAGTTTTACTTTAAAACTCTTAATCTTTATCAGTTGACGAATGGGCTGACAACAAATATCTCTTATATTATTTATAATTTTTGCTTCGCTGTATTTGTGACATTTCTCTTTCAGTTATAAAAATATACAGCAAATTTTTTATTAGTCGAACTTTATGTGGAATGGTGGCAAAATAATTTTATCAGAGTCCACTAAAGGATTTTTTTTTACATTTTTGGGGCTTTGAGTCACATATTCATTGTATATTGATTTTTGCTTTTCATACAGCCCTTTTATCTTATGAAAGAGGAAAATTTTTTGTAACCATGCTATAGTCCAAGCAAAAATGCAGTAACTTTTAAATCGCCATTAATTTTCCAGGCGTGTTTACTGTATTAATGTTTTTCAAGAACAAATTTTATAAAATATCCTATGTTCAAGGTGAATTCATATTCCCTCTCTTTCAAATATTTCAAATGTCATACATTATTCCTTTAATAATAAATTATTTTCAAGTTTTGATAGATGTACTAAGCTCTCAGCTCTCCAGAAAGCGAATACTAAAGCTTATAAGGGTAAATTTAGTTGTAATTTTTTTTAGCTTTCTTCTATTTGCCAATCTGCATACGTCACACTATGTTGAAACTAACTATGTGCATAACTCATGTTTTTCTGCGATTGAATTCCCTCTGTAGTTCAATAACTTTTATATTGCTATGTAGCTGTATATAGGAAGATTCTTTGTGCGCGTGTCAATAAAAACCTGTTATGTGGTGTGAAGAAATTTTTGCAGCAGCAAGTTTTACTGCAACACAACACCTGCGGGTATTTGTACCGTTGCCGGTTTCGAATAGCGAAAATAAAATGCAAGAGTGCATGTGTGAAGAACGTGAGAGAAAAAAACTTTTCTAGTTAAAAAAGGAATAGCTTCAACAAAAACTTGCGCAAGTGCGTGTGTGACTGAAGTTTTATTTTATTTATTTATTTTTTTGGATTGTTATCAATTGCACCAATCAGCACTTGTAGATCTCAGGTGTTTGCAATCCATGTTATATATTTAGATTTACAAATATTCACCAAGAGAAAGAGTGTAAATTTTTAACTAGTGTGCTGGAAAAGTTCATGAAAATACTTAGTCTGGCCTGTTTGTGTAAAAGTATTTATATAAAGTTATAAAAGTGGCTTGAAATAGACTTAAATGTAATTAGAATAGTGATATGCTTGATTGCCTTGTCGCTTTTGTCCAATTAATCGATTTTCATAAGCTTGATCAAGAGCAAAAAATAGAAGCACAATTGTGTAAAATAAATTATTTAAAAGTTAAATCAGTAAAGTAAATTTTTATTAATGTATTTGTTTGAGAAATTGTCAATTTTATGATTTAGTGACCGAACACGTTTTTTGATATGAGGACTTGGAAATAGGTCTATAAGTTTTTATGATATAGGTTTCTATATATAGATGCTTTTGTTTAAAAGTTTAATGATGACACTTTATATGTTTCCGATTATTGACATTTTGTGGGCGTTGCAATAATCAGATTTGGCTCATCTGCAATATCATCCCCTTTTGGAAGCCATTAAATTCCATTAAAATATATCAGCTTTTACTCAAGTTATTGCTTGTACAGGCGGACGGGATGCGAGAGTGATAAGAAATCATTATTTGGAAAATGAATGAAATTATATTTTGTATGCCTTGTTTAGTTATAGTAATTTTCTATTCGAATCTCAATTGCTTAAATGTGAATATTCTTAGAAGCAAATGAAAAATCAGAACACGGGTGACAAAATATACAAATATTAGGTTGTCAAAAAGGCTTGCGGTATTTTTATTGAATTTTCAATTGTTCATTAAATTTTTTTTTATGACTCATGCCCAGGTATTGACCGATGCTACGGCTGATACCATGCCGGTCCTTTCCGACCAATTCAGCGATTTTATCGCAATTTTCGACGACAGGCCTGCCGGAGCTTGACTCATCTTCGACCACCTCTACACCAGAATAGAAACCGTATCGGGTCCATAAACTGCACAAATTTTATTGACGGCTTGAGATGCATTTTTGCCTTTATCGTAGTAGTACTGTAAAATATACCGTATTTTCTCTTTATTTTGCTCCATGTTTGCGACGCTATAACTCACGAACGACTTAAAAGAAACGACAATCAATCTAACACGTATTAGCGCGTGAAATGCGCTTTCCAAACAGGTATAGCATGACCCGATGCGACAAATAGCGAAAATACCGCAAGACTTTTTTGACAAATTAATGTGTAAAATTCTAAGCCAAGAATTGGTTAAAAAGTTGTCACAAATAAAAAACTATCCATTCCCTATCGTTTACGAAAAGCATCAGGTTTCTTCATTCCACCACTGCTTTGCAGCTGACAAACGAATACAAAAATTCGTAGCAAACAGTCTTATTTAAAATCTGTGTGTGTTTTTTTTATTACTAGACCATCGTTGCCTTTGGCCGTACTCTCCGTGGATGGATATTTTGCCTGTCACTGGAAAGCGGAGGTGTCGGAAGTAACATGCACAAATTGTATACTCACAAAAGACGAAAGCTCTAATAACCCCTGTATTCTTTCATACGAAACATCTTAGTTCTACTTTTGACGAACAGGCAGTGCACTGCAAGAGTATTAAATGGCAATGTCAAAAATTCACCTCAACTCAATTTATAAAAATGTGGCTAAACGGATGTTTGTTTATTTTTGATGTTCCATTTATGTTATTTTTTCTTCTTTTGCCAACCCGAGCACTTTAAAATGACAAAAAAAAAAAAAAATGTGTTTTTAAGAATATTGTGGAATAGCTAGGGGAAATTGAAGGAAAGTTATTTCAATGCTTCCTTATAATGCTAGAAAAAGTATATATATTGATGACTACTGACTTCACAATTTAGAATATAACTCGGTAGACTTTAGATATGTGATTGAGTAGAAAAAAAAAACCTTCTTTAAGTTCTATGCCGGAAACTCAAACTTCAAAATGCGTTTGCAAAACAAGAAAAAAAAGTCTTACTTTGGTTGCAAAGAAGCTATAATACCCTTCACAAACACTGGGGATGATTCAGAGATATATGTATATAAAACGTTCAGCGTATATGGCATATACACAGTTAATTGGGCCGCTATTGGCGGTTGTGACCAAAGAGCAGTTTCTTGAGTAGAAAAGACGTGTGCAAATACTAAGGGACTACTTCTCGTATATATGTATGTATATAAATATATAGATAGGCATCGCTAAATCGACGCAGCTAGTCGCCTTGATCATTTATACCATATACGAGTATATAGAGATATATTATATAGTCTTTGACGTTGCCTGCCTATTCACTGTTGAGAGTATAATTAACACGAAAATTAATGGACACCCCTTTTATATATACGTATATGCTTAAAATTTATGCTAAACTATTCAAAAGCATTATGTGAGTATCCTTCATGTTTTCTGCGAGTTGTCCTCCATTTATTAAACTGCCACTTGTTGCGGGAAGCCTTGAGCATTTATCCCTTCTTTGCTCCACTCTGAGGCATATTGACATAGCTAGACTTGTTTGTAGACAAATAAATCAGAAAGCCACAGCTCTGCATTATATTCAGTGCGAAAGTTTAGCTTTTAGCATTTGCTGTTACACAACGCAAAGTAAATACTTTAGGCGAAATAGTGGGTGAAAACTTTGACTGTGATAATGGAAACTAAAATAAACACAAAAAGCGACATTTAAAGTGCAAAAGTCAACAAGTGTGAACATCCATTTATAGAAAGTGATTTTAAAAACTGTTTCAGAGGAAAGGAAAATTAACTCAGGAGTGGTAAGAGACAAGGTGAAGCAGAAAATATAGCAGCCAACCCATTGACAAAACAAAACAAAAAAAAAAAAAAAAAAAAAAAAAAAATACTAAGTGATTTTATGACTTTCACCCTTCTTGTGTTTCTAATTTGCTACGCTATGTAAGAAGGTTTTAAAATTTGTATGCCTCATTTTCACCGCTGAAGAATGTTTAAAATATTAGGATGCTAGAGTTGAATATAATAGAAACTGCGCGATTCATTGCAAACTCTTTTAAAGTATTTGCTTTCCAAAGTGCAAATATTTTAGTGAGGTCACGAAAGCGAGCAGTGGATGTAAACTCAAGAATATATCCACATATTATTACATCAAATCTAAACCAATTCCAAAGAAGTAAATAACAAAGGACTTAAGCCATTTTTAAAACTGACAGACAGCAACAGATGATTGCAAACCGAGGGAATCGAAGTGAAAATGCAGAAAGAAAGAAAAATGAGATAAAAATTTGACAAATAACAATTTATGTGTCTAAATAAATGCCAACATTTACAAATATAGGGAAAAGTAATTCAGGATTGCGATGTGTTGTTGATGTATATGAAAATAATTTGTATGAAAACTTATTGCTTTTACGCTTTTTATTCTTTTTTAAGAGTTAAATCTTGCTTATGATTATTTGAAGCGAACCATAATACAGTATAAGTGCATCGGGGCGTATGAGTGACGTTTTTTGGTTAGTTGTGGTAGCAGTGTAAATGGTTTTGTAAATTAATGCTAAATTAATTTGAATAAAAGTTCGTAGAAAGTTTGAAGTCATTATTAATTTTTAATAAATTTTTTTGCATCAAACAATTTCAATGAAAATTGTTTTTCTGTCACTGTTTCTAAAAAAAAAATTAAGGCTTATATTTGCAAATTCTATTGGATTCCATACCTTTTCATATAATTTATGCGTGTGGTAAATCTTCGCCCAAATCTTTCTGTTATTACTGACTTCTTCATCTTATAAATTGCGACTTAATGAATTTAGCTTAATGCATATAACATATATGGATAATAATGTTGACTCTCTCTCCCAAGGGTTAAGCTTTACTTATCTGTATGGAGGTATGCTTGCTTGCTAGCATGAATTTGGACAGGTGCCCTTTCATTTATATGTGACAATTTCTCCATTTGCTAGCGTCTCTGCTCACCTGAAAGTTTGTTTAAGATAGGAACTCATGGGGTTGAACAGCTGTCATTGCTGGTCTGGTTGTTATCCATTGAAATGCTAACAGTAACAGTTTAGATCATAAGTTGTATACGTGGCCTTGCGTATTTATCTACACGATGTGTGTCACAGCACAATGAGTAGCACATATAATAAGTTCACTTATTCATATTTTTTTTATTTTTTAGTGCCTTTATGATTTTAGGGTTGATTTGAATATATATCATTTCCAGAATTATTTTTATATTTTAACTATA
>NW_017536697.1:52440-66184 GCF_001853355.1 Bactrocera latifrons | reverse complement strand
ATTCTCTAGTTAAGAAATAAGTTGCAAAGTCACTTTCTCTTTAAATTGAAAATTGCACTTTGTTCACATAGGCTCATCTATGATATACACCTTAAGACTGTTAAAGTACTTGTTGCTCTGGCACTGGAATTTGAAGTGTTGTATGCACGAACCTTTGACTATTTCCTATTTTTTACTGCTGCCCTGCAGCACTATTGTATAACGGTCGGCACTCAGTCGAAATCGCCTTTTCCATTTTTTGAAATGGGCCTTTATGTGAGGAAAAAGAGAGCGGCAACTCTGTTACATTCTGCTAAACGAATATAGAGTAACGCTAGGCGTGGTAAATTTGTGTAGTAATATTTTGTTGGCTCCGTCTACGTGCCAAATGTTATATTTGTATTTCTTCTCAGTCTTCCGGTTAGGCAGGATATAATATTTCCAATCTTAAAGTTTTCAACCGGAAACCCGATAAACACGTGGACTAAACTTTTTTGGTCTTATATTGGCTTTGTCCACGTATTGGTTTATATATTTCTGTTTTACGTCTGATAAAAAATTGCAATTACTCAAGAAAATTCTCGAAGTTAATTGAAAAACCATTCACAATTCTTCACGAATTTTTTAAGCCATGAGGTGGAATATCCGAATTTCTCAAATGCTTTTAAACGCAATGTAATATTTCGGGCTTTAATAGAAAACCACGATTTATTATTTCAATTTTATGCAAACTGAATTTCCTTAATATTTGTGCACGTGACTAATAATTGTTCTAAAAAACTTGGCAGAAAAAAGAGTTGGGCGCTTAATATGTTCCAGCTTGTGCATCCTGCTAAAGTTTCTATATGAGAGCTGAAAGTTAAAAATTCACATTTTACATACCAAAAAAATGGAAAGAAAAAAATGCGCTTTTTAAAATATTCTCCATGAAATATAAATCACGGCACTTGCGTGCCATTATCCAGACCAAAAATTATGGCATTATGTTTGTTTAAACTTTTTGTGTTGCTGGCTTGAACTTATATCCTTGTGTGTGCAAATTTGTATGTAACTGCAATCTTCTCATTTGTTATAAATATTTTTTTCCAACCACGCATGAGGAGGAATGATATCACACGAGATTTTGAAAACTCGTATATTGAAAAGTGGAAGGTTGTAGTGACTATTTCCTATCTCATTTTCCATTACTCCATTATCCATTTATTGTATTTTTTCATACAGTAACCTCTTTTAAAGCAGACTGTTATAAAAAGTAAAAGTATTCAATCGAGCTTGTGTGGTTGCATAGGATGTGTATTACATAAATATTTATCCACCGATTTTAGATACCATAAATGTACTTGAAAAGGGTTAGGTTTGTCTCATAAGATTGTGAATAATTTAAATATGACAAAATAATTTACTTGGATGTCGTATAGTGATGTATTATAAACTTTTTAAGATGCATGGCTGCCCTCATATGGATTAACCTTACAAGCTAATATAAGTCTATAAAGTACTTCCAGTTTTTCAATAAATATCAGCATTTGTGTATTTTATAGATACTATATATGAATCTTTTCGCCTCCTTTACAGTCTTTTTTCTTAAATGTGCGAAATACGAGTGCGTTTGTTTGCAGTTTTCTTAATAATTTACGAAAATTAATGTTTATCGCAGACAATGCCTCGTAAAGACAACGCAATTTTAACTTTCATGGCGTGTGCTTTATCAAGGGGAAAACTTTTAATTGCTGCAAAAGAAAATGTATTGCGCTTTCATACTTAAAACATAGAGACACGACGAAAAGTGAAATTTCTTCAACGAAATATTACCTGTTGTGCTTTGGGTAATATTTTTCTATAGAACATAAATAAGCCGAGAATTGTACTTGCAGATAAATATTTTCTTAAATAGTTCTTCTTTTATATAGCAATAAACAAGGAAAAACGTTAACTGAAGCTATAAGATTTCCTAAGAATAGTTAAATTCCTAAAAAATATACCATTTTTTCGAATAACCATGTAGCGCCATTTTATAACATCCTGCAACCGCCGACCTTGAAAATGACCAGTTTTAGAAGTCACTACTGTTTTTCTCTACACATTTTTGGCTTTTAATTATGACCTCAGTTTTTTAGATATCGCTCTATAATTTTGCAGACGTCTCTTTCTCACAATGAAGCTGCTCTTCTATCAAACTACTTCATGAACTGGACGATCGGAATTCAGTGCTTACACGAAAATCTTTTTATTTAACTACTTTATTTGTGAAAGATATATGTACATATTTGCTAGAGTACAATTGGGAAGCCGGAATTGAAGACTTTTACTATAAAACGTTCAACAGCTAACAACCTTATTGGTTCACTTTGCATTATGTTAGAATGATCATTGCGCCGTTAACGGGCAACAAACAGTGATACCTTTGCAGTTTTTCGGCGATTGCGATTCCCTAGTATGCTATAATAAAGAGTGATGTTGTTCAAGTTGTTGAATGCTTCATAAGAGCATTATTTCAAATATTGCAAATAATTTATTAAACAGTGCTGTGGTTGAAAAAAATCGAATTCCTAAAATTTTTCCAAATCAGATTTAGAATTCTTGTTGTAAATTATTTGTAGTATATTTTCAGTTTATTTCGACATACTGCTGTAAGCATTAGGTACTGTTCAAATTTTGTTTTTGGTATGTCCTGCATCTTTATGTATTTTGCTACTTACATATTAAGTTTTTGTGTGCAGTGAAACATAACTTGCATAAAGAAAATCCTCTTAGCGATGCTGCCTTCTGACGGGTCTCAAGTCACACAGCTTGTTGCTGCACTCGGGCTTACAAACTTTCGTTGTTGTTTCATTCATCTTATTTTCATCGGTAACAGATGTGCTATATAAGCGTTAAATTACTTGAAGTTCTTCATGGTTTGCTTCTTAGATTCTGTTTATTTTACTTTTGGAGTTTTCATTGCACTCAACTTTAGATGCATACGATTTTTTCGTTGTAATTGTTGTTTTAACAGCATCTTAGTTGTAATACTTCTGTTTCCAACTTTTGTCGTGATTATTACGTTTTGTTTCAATGTGGATGTTACAGACACTGGCAGCTGTTGTTTGCTTTAAGACAATTTATACTTTAAGGGGTTTTGGCTTCATAAACATAAGTTTAAGTTATTTAGAACACGAGAATCACTATTATACACGAGATAATGTAATGTGACTTTTTTCAAGTATAGCGCTAGCATCAATCTGTTCCAAGCTATTACGCATTACGTAGCGCCAGTATTACAACTACTCTTATAAGTTTTTAAAAATTAAATTATGTCAATTAATTAATTTTTTTGAATTGGGCCTAGGTGTCGGCGATAACAACAAATTTGATTGTATTTGCTTTAATGCACTTATCTTTGTTAAGTTGCTTTAAATGTTGAAACCTACTTTAAGTCAAATAATGTTAAATATTCTTTGCGAGCTAATCAATTGCAATAGTGTTGTGGTATGAATACCATTCTCAACATATTGTTATCTTCGAAGAAATAAAAAAATTTATATTTAAAAAATAGTAGAAGTGCGGGACTTTAATCCGACAGACCTAACTTACTCCCATCTAATGACTCTTCCACTGAATAAAGTATTACTTTATGGCAGAGAAGAAAATATTTTAGTCTCCTCTATTAGTATGTACTGACAGATTTCCATTTTACACATCGCACACAAATGCAGTCAAATTTCCACCTTAAGACTACCTCCAAGTGGTTTTCAGTGTTTCCCTTATACATATTTGAAAAGCCGAGGGCAATGGTAAAGTTTAATATGGACTAATGTCCTGGCAATATTTGTACAGGCAGCTTCTAAAGCGCTCATGGCCACTGAGTATTTGGGTCAGGTTCAAATCTAGGTCTCCATGATGCTTATCTATCCACGAATGTGTCACATTCTGCTATGGTGAGGGATATCTTTTCTTCCAATTTATTGGAGCTTATGAGCAAGACTTCTATTTTCTGCTCAGTCAGCTCTAGGCTCATGGTAGCAAATCATCGGCGCAAACCAGTTCTTCAGTCACCACTATGAAGTATTCTTTTAAACGTATTTGGTACTGTAGTATTTTTAAAAACTAAAATCCCAGGTAGTGAATATTATGATTGTTACAACGATCATTGGTAAGCAATTAAATGCTAATTATTTTAAGTGCTAACTGCACAGCGTCCTGGTTATTTTTTTAATTTCTATTTATTTTACTGTTGTTATTGGTTTAGTCCTTACCACAGTGTACTATCAATGCGTAGGAAATTATGAAAAATGAAAATATGCAAATATTTAATTAGACATCGGCAAGACAATAAAGACATTTTACTATCCAATTATTAAAGAATTTTGTGTGATACTCCCAGCTCGGAATGCGTTTTTTGGAGTTTCACACACCAAATTTTTGTAGTCGATTACCAAGGTAAAAGCTGACAGCGGTATGAAATTGTATCAACTTCATTTTCAGTTTTCTTGCTGCATTAATTTCTATCACAATTTTTCATATATATTTTTTTCTGCCTTATATAAGATTCTTGCAAATAATCGTTGTGATATTCATAATTATTTTGGCTACAAGAGATAATCTCATACAAAAGAATTTCCTTAAAAACTCCATTGCTCCGCTTTACTGTCGACAACCAGCTATTTTTCCTAACTCACCCAACTGCGAGTAAATTATGTGTACATCACTTTATCTATTAATCGACTGCAAGCTAATAATCTTCATAACCATCTTCTTCAGTTTTACGTACATACACTCTTTGCCCTGTTTCGATGTCTCATTTATCTTGCAGTCCCTTTGGCAGTCCAGTTGAAACTCAATTTCGTGTTTTTTCAATTATTATCTTTTTAAACTTTTGTTATTACGTTGCGTTTATATCTGAGGTCATTTGCGTTGCCTGGAGACGCTCGGTATCATACTAGAGGTTGACTGTTAGATTTCATTGTCACGTAAATTGAGACATTAAAAGCGATTGCTACATACTTTCAGCAGGCGCACGTTTGGCTACGCGTTGTGGTTACGAAGCTAAAATTAGCACTTCGTACACTTTTAGTTATTTGTATGCCCGTGAATATATATAGTTAAGTATATTACACGTCTGATTTTATCTGCTCTTTTTCCTCTAATTTTGCCACTACTACTTTCACTATTGCTGTGGTTATATTTGTTATGTCAAGTTTCATTGCTTCACACAGAACAGTATTTACCCTTGTTTGTTGAAAAGTTTTTTGTGGTTTCACTGCAGGGAATTTCATAAAGTTTTCGTTGAAAAGCATGCTTCCCATTATTTTTCTCGGTTTTCCAGTCTGCTGACTGAAGACTCCAGTTACTGGCTCTGTAAGCGTGCTCCTGTATGTATATGTAATACTATGAATGCATAATGTAGTGTGTGCGATTCATTATAAATCTATATTTGACCTTTTGCGTCGTCTTTGCTATGCTGAAAATCTAAACTTCTGGTTCGCAGAAGTTTATGTGGGAAACTGATTGCGTACCAATTAAGTTAGCTATTTTGGATAGATCAATGTATATAAAGCCATATATGTATGTTTTCAAGGTCTTTGAATATTTTCTACTCCTGTTTCAATTATGCCGCTAATTGGAATTTAATAGCGAGTAGTTGCGTGGAAGAAGAGTTTCAAAATAATACCACATTTTATGTAAAATAGATAAAAAAAGAAATTTATAATATTTTCATATTAAATGGCAATATTAATAGTTTATATAAAAACTAAAATTTTAATTGCCCTATTGTGCTATAAATTAAAGAGATTATTTTTCATTTCGATTTAAGTTCTGGATTTCTCTGTTTTTGCAATGCATTTAGTCGGTATACGTATATGTTATCAAGCTGTCCTTAATAATAACAATACCAATAAAGTTTACAATAAATTACTTGGTGTGTTGAACAAACATTGCAGTGAGTTAGGCATGACAGCTAACATGCGCCATTAGCGGCAAATTCTAACAGTAATTATATTACTGCAAAGCCATTTAGTGCACTTGTTTAAGCATGTAAGCGTTTATTTAGAGCAATTTCTTGTTCTATTAGAGAATTTTTTAAACGCCAAGTTTTTCATTCGCACTTTTATGTTTACATAAATTTTGTTATTTAGCGACGACTGCATGTCTCTGATATTTGGTTTAATACCCACTGAGTTGAATTTCATGTTCCGAATGTCATTAAGAAGCAGTCATCATTTGCACTTTACTTATATGGATATTGATATCATAATAAAATTTTGCTCATACGCCTTGTACGCCCGCCATGTCAAGAAAAAGGCGAAATTTTATATTGTTTCGTTTTTTCCATAACGTATATCGTTTTCTATGAAATGGACCAAAAGTTTTAAACGGTCAGTATCCGGATGTTAGGAGCACTAGTAAGCATTCAAACATACATATAAGTTTATGTATATTTGGACTTCTTGGTGTACTTTTCACACAGTGATATAATATAAATTACATCTAATTGGTTAGCATGAGTTGTATTTTTTTAAAATGTTTTATATGATTCTCTGGCTCGTTAAAAGGTTGAGAAATGGTAAAAATTTTGGTATAAGAATTTTTTGTTTAATAAATTCAAATAACTTTAGTTTTGTCATGACCTTTGCATTATCAAGATTTGTACCAGTACCAGTACTGGTACTTTATTTCTAGCTTTATTTTGCTTAGCATCATTATTTAAATTTCACCTTTTCATAAGAAGTTTCATAGCATTTTCTGTAGAAGCCAAACCTCGAATGCACGGCCCTAAGTTGAAATATACATGCGTTATTTCTAAAAAAATACATGAAGTTTTTCTGATTAAATAGCTTAATGGGGTAACGAATTCTTCTTTTGCGGTTTAAGAAATGCTGCTTAAACATTATATACGTAGACAATTCGGGCGGTCATTATATATTATTTAGTATTCAAACGAATTTCAATGTTAATTATAGACATAAGTACATATTTAAGTATCATGGGAAAAGTCTTGATTTTACTGATTAATTAGTTCATGAAATTCTAGATTATGAATGACATAAATATAAATAGTTTCCTTTCTGGAAAGCATTTGGTTAATTAACAGTTACTTACTAAGTTAAGTGATTACAAGTATATAGATTTGTTAGTTCCGTAACTATGATTTCATGAAGGTATTCGGTGGCAAAGCTTCTTAGTAACGCTTTTAACGAAATTTAACTGGTTTACCTTTAATGGGCATTTTTTGCTTAAAGCTAATGGCGATCAGTAGTGTTGTTTAAACAAATCTTTTCGAACTCGACAAATAAGCTACAGCTTTCAAGAAATCTGATAAACTTGAAGTCTTTTTAACACTTCAGTATTTTATGAGTTTAAGAATGGCGCTAACGCAATTAACGACTTGTATGTCTGCTATAAAATTTACAGGTGTTTACGTCATATACGTCATGTTTTACAACTACACGAATATACGAGGCAAAGTAGTTAAAGTAATTACCGATGGCCAGGAAATAAGGCGTTTGTTATTAATTTCCTTTCCAATACGTGCGCGAATATGAGATTTTTGCAATAAAAGAATATTGGGCACTCGCGCACACATAAGCTTTTAGAAATGTATACATCTGGGTTCAAAAATTTGCACACCGTTGCGTATACGTAATCGCTGGAACACACTTGTATGTGATTGCTACATAAGTGTTTAAACGTTTTGAGTTCAAGGGATATTTTAATGTGTGCAGCAGTTGTAACTGTCAAAATATTCAATCGGTAATTAGGCAGACGATATGCCTTCGAGTTTTTCTCGGAAGTACTTTACTCACTTAAAAATTCTCTCTTGTACCTACAAGGTATTGGCAAAGTATTACCACTAAATTTGGAACATATTATTATCCAAGGCATCGTTTCCATCTCCAAAGATATTGTTCAATTCGGACAAATATAGCACATCGTTGCCATATAAACTGAGTAATCAAAATTAAGTTAAACAACTTTTTAGGCTAAAGGAATGCCCTTGTGAAGATTATTATGGTTTTAGTGTTGCCAAAGTTGACGTTGTTGTTTTACCACTTAACACGTTTCAGCTTTCCGCTTTGATGAAACCTCGAAATTTCATTTATGTTCTATTATGTAAACATCAAATCGTCAACGATGTCGACATTTCAACAGAGTATAGTAGACGCAGGATTATCATACACGGAAATGAAAAAAATCTTCTTACCTATTATATACTTTCATTGACTCTGGGGACTTCATAAGAGAATATGTCAGTACATGTATGCTATATGTATTCGAACTGAAATGAATCGAATTGATGTGGTGAGATGTGAGTAAAATTTTATTTAACAGTGTCGAAGTCAGTAAAAATAATTTTTTTTTTCCAAATTTAAATTATGAACTTATTTGAAATTTGAAAATTTAAATAAATTATCAAAAATAAACTGGTTATACATATTTTTTATAAATTACTCCATAATTTGTAAAATTTTTTATATATATTTAAGGTACCTCTGAACTTATAAATTTTCCTATAAGATCTGCTTGAATTTAATTAAAAATAGGTTTTGTTTTTTACACGTTAGAACATACTATAATTTGAGTGACAAACTTACTTATAAATATTTCGGTGAAAATTATTTATAAATATTAGTAATAATTAATGTAATAATAATTAATATATAATTAGTTAATATGTGGGACCTTCTCTTATCTGTTTTATTCGACTTTTGTTATTTGAATGATTTTGAATAGCATTAGATTACTTGGAAGGTCTAATTGGCGCCACGTAGTGAAAAGAAGAAACGACTGGCGAGCGGTTGTTAACTCGGCTATAATCGCGTAAGCGGTCACTACGTCAATTAAGAAGAAGAAGAAGAAGAAAAACTTTATTTTGTTCTTTTCGCAAACCAAAATGTAAATTCATTATTTACCTTAATGAATTATCTTATACTCATATAGGAATAATTGTGTTTACTCACTTTCAGAGCCTTGCTGCTGAATTGAACACACCCGAAGCTATTTGTATACTGAAAGCGTTAGTGAAGTTTGATTTATTTGGCTTTGTAGGGAAGTATGCAATCAAATATAGTTCATAAATCTTATCAAGTAATGCAACTTCATTGAAATTGCAAATCATTAAACTGTAAGATTGTAATTTTTTGTCAAAACTTTGAAGTGAGCTTTATAAAGAAATCCTATTAATTGTAGATAAAATATAGGCAAAAACTTGGCAAAGTTAGTTCAGAAAAAATTTTTAGCAGTTGAATGTGTATTTATATCCAACCTTTATACCCTGAGTAAGATATTGTAAGTTTGCCATGAATTTTGAAATGTCGGAAACCCTATATAAAAGGGTGATCCCTTTCGAAGCTCCATACTTGTTTAAAGTAAAAACACGGAAACTTCAAATTTAATGGTTAATGTTTATAATTATTCGAAAGAACATATTTTGGCATTTGCTTATTTTTTTTAAGATTATTCCTTACAATTGTTGACGCAGCCGCTCAGGGTTCATCCATTGAGTCATTTCGGCATTTCGTCCGGTAACTTGCGAATGACACTCGTGATATCTTGCTTCAATGCCTATATCGAAGCAGAATTGTACGCTTTGTACGCTTTAAATTTAAGGTCTCGACATAAAGTGTTCTTGAGCATGTGTGTCATTGTATCATTCCATATGTCAGTCCAAGTTGCTGCGAACGACGTCGAATTTCACCGTTTTCATTCTCAGTTACAGCTACTATATAGTATTTTCTTAATTGCGTGTTGGACGTGGTCTGTTCGGTAAACAGTACGCTAAGTTGCCAGACAGATTACGTTGACCATAGAAGCTCGCGAAACACATTTTTACCGAACTTGAATTTTCAAAATAAAGTTGAAGGAATTATAATCGTTTTTTATTTGTCAGTCTTTTCATGTTGAAATACAAAATAATACTGAATAAAATTAACATAACGGCTTGTCACGACTCATGAGTGATCTGACAAACAAAAGCTATTGAAAAAATGATCTCTATTTATTACATATCTAAGTCATCAGCGTGACAAGTTGATATATACTCGAATTGGTCCTAGCTTTTAGAGATTTTGATGTGAGATTTTTTTTACCTGCGTTTTTTGCCAAGAAGCTGCTTATTTGTTCTAACTTACTTTCTTATTAATGTTTTTACTTTCGGTGCTAAATAATTATATCTGAACACATACAACGTTCATATATGCGTATGTGATGAAGTCTAACTTATGTGTGTACTATGTACGCATGTGTGTGTTTGTTTGCGAACCTTAAGGGAGCGTTAAGGTGCGCTGCTTGCGCAATAACTGACGGGCGTCTTTAATGTAAATACCAGACCGAAAGTTGTGTGTATGACCCTTAGAGCGTTGAACAATATTTACATTTTGAATATATTGCAGAGGTAGTGAAGGAAACTTTTAAACAGAAGTTAACGTACTTTATAGTTTGAGCAAGCACCTGTATTCTAAGTTTATACATACAAATCTCAATAATCTACTGAGGACAACAACTTGATACTCCACTCTCGGATAATTTACGTATCTATATATTCTTTGCACCTATGTGAATGTACATATGTATGTATGTATATATACCATGCTGTGTCTTATTTATTCATGTCATTTCGAAATTGCTCTATGGCAGCTCTTAACGCTTCTACTTGTTGCATGTCATATTTGCTTTACAGCTTAAAATTGCATTCCTTGCCAAATTGGCAAAATATCAACCAGAGAGCTGTGAGTAGACTAAGGTCTGACTTGTCGCATTATATAGTAGTTAACTACAAGTGGTAAGAGTCTAATTGACTTTTATTCGGCTGAAAGTGGATTTTATTTATGTAGTTAAGTCTATGAACATTAATTGTTACAGACTAATGGAGAATTAGGATACAACTTAGAATTAAGATGTAAAAGCTATAAAATTTTTTTAAAACGATATGGGCTTTCATATTAGAAAGCTCTTATCGGCTAAGTCGTATTATTGAATATTGGAAACGTTTAGCTGTCAATAAATATATTTGTTTCATTATAAACTTCACATTATCTGGTATACATTTTCTTATTTTTACAAGTATATACACATTATGTGCCACATTTATTGAATGCCAATGTTAGAACTCATTCCTCATACTTAAACCTACCACGCTCTTTATAGTACATATAAACAAATAAACTACTAAGGAAAAAATAGTACATAACATACAAGCACATGAGACAGCTACTTACATATAAGTCCGTAGTTTTATTCAATTAGTTTTTTTCGTATATCTGCAGTCTCCACCATGTCCTTGATCGTATGAGTACTTTTATTTACTCAAATATTTATTTACACTGTCGTTGATAGTTCAGTGACATTAACGCCAATTTTGCCCTCAACACATTCTCAGCCATGCACTTTACTCAGAAGACTTTCTGCTTTTCAGAAAATTTCCTTTTGCTTAACAAAAATTGATTTGAAGCAGTCGAGACATTCTTTTCGTTTCTAACAAATTGAAGTGCACATACAATGGTTCAGGAGATGAGTAAAAATTGCGCAACTGCTCAAGGGAGTAGTAAGAATGTATACAATGTACATTCCGTAAATGTTTGGGATAAAACGACGGTAATACATGGATACTTGATCCAACCGTAGCCGTTGGTTTTACTATGTACATATATTTCACCAAAATACCTTTATAGCTGACGTTTCATAGCTTGAATTATAACCTTTCAAAAGTATAATAATTATAACTACGTGAAGTATGTATGTATTGTATTTCCTCGTTCTATACCTTCCCTCTTAAATAAATGATCAAAATAGCAATGTCGAAAGTGATACCATTTTACGACTGTAATTATTGATGGCTTTTCCCACCTGCCTCATAGTTTCGTACATAGCTTCCCAATTTTAAGTGTTTGCGTACTTCCCGATGCAACATACTAATTAATAGCATAAAATACCATTATGTGGAGTTATTCGAAATTTCTGTAAAGATTCGACGTTTATATGTACTTACAATCTATGCATAGAACTATACCATGAATGAGTTTCTAACTATTGTTTGCCCACATGGGTTACCTCAAATTTGTGGTTGATTAAGTGCTTTCTCTTCGAAAAGAATTTTACCTGTGAACTATTTAATAATAATGACATTGTATCTGTAAATATACGAGTTTGAAGTTTTTAACGGTGTAGAAATTAGTTACATTTCTTTATGAATATAGTATTACTCATACGCTGCGGCAAACGTTTGATATGGTGATAATATTATTGACGATGATAGAAGAGTTGAATTAAAATTGTATTACTATCAAGTTTTATTATTCTTATAAGGAATCTTTGGTATTTCTGAAGCTTATTATAGTTTCGGTGCAACCGAAGTTAAAGTTTTTCTTGCTTTTATTTTAACTTAGTAGTAATATTTATGTTTACAACTTTTATGGTGATGATTTCTCTTGATGTGGATATTCCAGATACTATCCGCTGTCGTTTGCACATAAACAATTTAATTTTAGCTAAACAAACATGATTCTTTTTTACTTAAAACAAATACTTGCCTGCTCCCATGTCAATGAGATCGAAATTTTAAGTATCTATTTTTGAGGAGTTAACTATAACAGTAACAGTAAAAGTACTTTGAGCTTGACAAGTTTGCGACTTCTTAGTGGTGATCCAACTTTATAAGGGCATGCGTTTTGTTTTTTTCGTAGCTCTATCGTTTGCGTCACTCTGTTGCACGCTCTTACACATTCTATAGCGTCTGCTGTTTGACGGACTGCATTACCTGCAATTATAGTTGCAACACACAATTCAAGCACCACAACTGTATTCTTTCAATGAAAGCAGCTATGCTTTTGTACAGCTAAGCGCTGTAGTAGTGTGTGCAATTGTATCCATATTATGGTAGATCACACGCCCGATTGCCTTCCACCGTTGTGAACGGAGCAACATAATCTAAGTATTTATGAAAGGCATTCTTTAAAGTAAATTGTATTTGAAGGAAAAATATGTGAAGAATTGGTGCAAGATGGGTAATTGAAACGAGACTGCGATGGTGATGTTTAAGAAGAGGTTTTGTAATCCTAAGAAAGAGTTTTTTATAATTTGTTTCAGCGTGAAAGTTGGTTGCAGTTATTTTACACCCAATACCATAATTCAATTACACCAATAATTAACTGTGATTGAAGCATATGCTGAGGATCTGGGACCATAGTTTCTCATGAGCTCGGCAGATCTAATTCTGCAATTTGTCATAAGCCAGCTGTTGTTGTAACAAACTTTAATTTTTCGGGATCTGGTTTTCTGAATGAAGTTTACTGTGTTAACTATTTCTAATACAAGTTGTTTAATACATTAGCGGCTATTATAGCCAAAGTAAGGTGTGAATTCAGCCGAAAATTTTATAGTAATTCAGAAGCTTGTACAGCAACGTAATAAAAGAATTGTTGGCAATTAGATTTTATTATTTTCTGAACATACATTGTATAAGTTTAATTATATGTGATAGTATATATACAAATTTATGAACATAAAATCTATTCATATAAAATAGAAATAGTACTCGTAGTAGTATATTTCACTGAGCAGACTTGTATTGTCTTGGATACTGCGTAGTATTTACTTGGATATGGAAATTAAATGATTTTCATTGTTGTTGCAAAAACAATTAAATTTAGTCATTAGTTGCATGCTGCTTTGGTGGCATACACAAACCCCATATAATGGTGTGGAAGGACATAATGGCGTTTTCTGCATAATCCAAAGATTTTGCAGTTAATTGAATACTGCGATTGTTGTAACAAATATACATCGGAAA